>NC_031492.1:775594-782770 GCF_001602025.1 Plasmodium gaboni | reverse complement strand
TTTTTTTTTTTTTAATGTTTTCTCTTTGTATTCTTCATGATATGGATACAAATAAAAATATATATTAAATTTATATTTTATATAATATATTCGTATGTGTTATATATATATATATATATAAAACAATAATGACTTATGAATTCACCAAAAATAAGTGAATTAAAAAAAAATATATATAAATGTTATGAAAACCCTATCTAGTCAAGTCACAAAAAAAAAAAATATATATACATATATATTATATATATGTTTGCATATATATATTTTATCATTTAAAAAAAAAAAAATATATATATATATATACATATAATATATATATAATATATATTATAACTTAAAATATTTCCTATAGTGATTTTAACTGTTAATAAAAAAGAGAAATATGTTTAATTATTATTATACTTTAAAAATAAAAAGGTATAAAAAAATTTCATTATCTTCATATTTTGTTCCTGGTTTTAAAAAATGAAATTACAGCATTATAATGATAAAACTATATTACATATATATTATATATATGTATAAAATATATTATTTTTTTATTGTAAAAATGTATTAAGCACATATATATATATATATATATATATATATATATATATATATATATATATTACTTTAATATTTGAGTAATACTTATATATATATATATACATATTGTTATATATGTATAAAAAAACATTTAATATATTTTTTAAATACAATTTATACATATATATTTTAATATATATATATAATATAATTATGTATTTATTTTTTTCATATATATTATTATAAAATTTTCCTTTTCTTAATAATGATAAATAAATAATAAAAAAGAATATGTATTAGTATATATACAAAAATATATTTAATGAAATGTACATTTTTGTATATATATTTTTATATAATAGAACTTATTATGAATGATTCAAGAAAAAATTATTAAATTATGGAATGCAAAAAAGTTATTTATATTATATATACCATTATAGGACAATTATAAAGGAATATATTGAAATATAATATGTAAATAATATTTATTGTTATATTTTTTTAAATATATAGAACATTTCTATATATATATGAAAATGTTTTATACAATTTTAATAAAATACGTAAAACTATATTTTTCAATTAACATATGTTAATATGTGTGTTGTTATCCTTTTCAAAAATCATATGTTACTATAATATATTAAAGTTGACATAATTTTTTTTTTTTTTTGTTGTTGTTGTGTAGACCTTGCTAAAAGTCATATAATAGTAATAAAAAAAGTTTGTAACTTTAAAATTGTAATTATATTTTTAACCAATATATATTAAAATAAAAGAAAAAAAAGAAAAAGCATATAAGATAATATAGTAAAAAATTATTATGTTTAATTTTTTAACAGATATTATTTTTCTTTTTCATTTAATTTTATTTTTAAAAAAATAAGAAATGTCTTATTATTTCTACAATATTTTACTCATAGGAATTATTTTTGTTTTTCAATTTTTAAACAAGGGAATATAAATTATATCATATATTTTATAATATAAATTTTGTTCCATATTCTGGCATTTAAAAGAATATATATATATAAATAAATACATATATATATATATATATATATATATATATATATATATATATAATTATAAATATATACATATATATATATATATATATATATATATATATATATATATATTTATATAGTATATAATTTTTGGATTTCCACACAAAAAGGGAATAATATTAATGTACATATATGAACTTTTCTTTTTTAAAAAAAAAAACAAAATATATGTTAATATGCTTTTATCTAGTGTATTAAACCATATATATCAAAATCATTAAGCAATAAATAAATTAAATAATAAATAGAAAAAAATGGGTTAAAATAAAATAATAGAATAAACATATAAAGTTCTATCTTAAAACATATAAATATGCTTTTTTCTTTATATATATATAACATATAGAATGTTCACATGTTTACATATAAAATTAATTTTATGAAGAAAATAAAAAATTTTGAAAGCTTATAATAATCGTATAGGGGTTAAACAAAAATAGAAATAAAAACCTTTGAAAGAAATATACGGTTTATTATTTTACGTATTGAAAAAATATATTATATATATATATATATTATTATATATATTTTCCCCTTAAGACATTTAAGTACATTCAAAGGATATATCGTGCACATATATATGAAGAAAAAAAAAAAAATATATATATAAATATAATTAATATATATATATTTATAATTCCACAATTTTTATGATTTTTCCATTTTCATTGTTATTATTAAATATATTTTTTCTTCTATTACTATATAAAAATAAGTACATTATATATTCTTAACAGTTTTTGTAGTATAAGATGTTAAAAAAGAATAATTTATATATAAAATATTGATATGTATATATAAGTGTACATCATTTTTATAATAGATAGGCATATAATAATTTATAAAAAGGTTTATATATATATATATATATAATTAGGATAAAAATATACATAAATGTGCATAATAACGAATTTTTTTTTTTCATCTTTTTTGTTTTCCCCACATGATTAATTAAAATATTTTTCACTATACTTTTCATTATATTTTTTTTTATATTTTTCATCATTTTTCTTAATACAAAATTTTTTTTTTTTTTTTTTTTCCATTTTATAACAAAAAAAAAAAAAAAAAAAAAAAACTAAACTAAATAAAATAAAATAAAATAAAATAAAAAATACCCAAGCATAATAATATGGGCAATGTGTGCACATGGTAAGGCTTAAAATGGGGGAAAAAAAAAAAAAATTTTAAATAACGATCTCCATATAATTTATATAAGTGCACATAATATTATATATATATATATATAAATGGTGTTATATATATAATATATAAAAGTAATAAATTTATATAAAATTTATATTATATATGATTAGAGGGGAAAAAATAGAAAAAAAAAAAAAAATATATATATATATATATACACACATTACTATTTTTCATTGAATAATTAAAAAGAACCAATTTTCTAAAATTCTTTATTATATTATATTATATATATATATATATATATATATATTAATTTTTTTTTTTTTTGTGAATTTAAAATTTTTTTTTTTTTTTTTCATATATATAATATTTATATATTAATTTTTTAATTTTTTTTAATTTTTTTTTTTTGCGTGGTGATAATTTTTAAAGGAGACAAGGGAAAGAAAAAGCAGGTGAAGATAATTCACAAGTAATAAAAGAAAAAGAATTACAAAACGAGTTTAAAACATTCGAACAAAAAATGAGAAATAATAAAAAAAATGCTCATGAAGGAGATATGAATAATGATGGTGAAGATGATAGATATAAATTTTCCAGAGGTTTTTCATTAAGTAAAAAACCAGGCAAAACTAAAATAACGATTACCAAAACGGATAGTGAAATATTAGATGGATTGGATTATTCTGAAATGAGTAAACAAGTTCTAATGACTTTAAATAAAAAAAATATACTTAGTAAGTATATCAAAATGTTTATATATATATATATATATATATATATATATATATATATTTGTATGTATAAATAGTTGTATTTATATAACTAATATATAATATGCATATATTTCATAATCTTATATATTATTCATCCTTCTATAATGTTATATTTTATTTAATATATTTTTTTTTACTTTAATATATTTTCCTTTTTATTAATTGCCCATTTCAGATGAAGATGCTTCGAGCGATGGTAACGACACAGATTGTCACACCATGTTCGATAGAAAAGAAATAGAGAGAAAGGTATTGGATTTAGAAAGTATTCATTTCATACAGAAGAAAAGATTATCTGTGAGTGCAGAGGCATATGGTGACTGGAATAAAAAGATTGATAATTTTATTCCTAAGGTTTATAAGAAAGATGAAAAAGAAAAGGCCAAGATAAGAGAAGCATTGAATGAATCGTTTTTGTTTAATCATTTAAATAAGAAAGAATTTGAAATTATTGTAAATGCATTTTTTGATAAAAATGTAGAGAAAGGTGTTAATATTATAAATGAAGGAGATTATGGAGATTTATTATATGTTATAGATGAAGGTGAAGTTGAAATCTATAAAACAAAAGAAAATAATAAAAAAGAAGTATTAACAGTATTAAAATCTAAAGATGTTTTTGGAGAATTAGCCTTATTATATAATTCCAGAAGAGCTGCATCAGCTACAGCTTTAACTAAATGTCATTTATGGGCCTTAGATAGAGAATCTTTTACATATATAATCAAAGATATGGTTGCAAAGAAAAGAAAAATGTATGAAGATATTCTTAGTCAAGTAAATATATTAAAAGATATGGATCCATATGAAAGATGTAAAGTTGCTGATTGCTTGAAATCTAAAACTTATAACGATGGAGAAATTATTATTAAAGAAGGAGAAGAAGGAGATACATTTTTTATACTTATAGATGGAAATGCTGTCGCTTCTAAAGATAATAAAGTTATCAAAACATATGCAAAAGGAGATTATTTTGGAGAATTAGCTCTTCTCAAAAATAAACCAAGAGCTGCTACCATAAAAGCACAAAATTTTTGTCAAGTCGTCTATTTAGATAGAAAAAGTTTCAAAAGATTATTAGGACCCATTGAGGATATATTACATAGAAATGTTGAAAATTACAAACAAGTTCTGAACGAATTAGGTTTGGATACAACTTGTATTGATGAAAATTAATATTATAATTTATATGTCTTTTTTTTTTTTTTTTTTTTTTTTATATGATAAAGAAAAAATAAAGGGATAATAATAATAATATATATATATATATATATATATATATTTTTCTTTAAATATGTGAGGAGCTATATCAAAAGTTTACTTTATATAATTATTTTTATTTTTATTTTTATCCATGTTTTATCATTTTATTATTTTTCTAGTTTATATATATATGTATATTTTTTTTTTTCGAAATGAAAAATGTATGAAAAAAAGAAATAAAAATATAATAAAACTTTTATTTTTTCAGTTCCGACTTCTGTATGGCCTTATAAATATTAATTTGAATTATAAATAATATGGCAATGTTTCAATAATTATTATATAGCGCATAAATAAATGCAGTCACGAAAATAATATATAATAAAAATATATATATATAAATATATATATATATTTTTTTTTACACACCAACTTAATATGTGATGATATAATGTGAAATATCTTTAACATATATACCAAGTTATATAAATATTAAAAATGAAAAATATTACTAACCGACTTCAACTTATATATTCCATTTTATGCTAGTCAATTTATAAAATTTAAAAAAACAAACAAACAAACAAACAAACAAACAATGATAGATTATGAAAAAACCGAATAATGTTTTTACAATTTAGAATATTTCAAATATTATTATTTTATTTGAAATATATTTAAAATTATATAGTTGTCCTATTTAAAAAAAAAAAAAAAAAAAAGTTAAAATATAACCTGTCTTCATATATAATTTTAAGAAGTAAATAAATTAATAAATATATAATATTAAAAATATATTATATATGTGTACATTTATATTTATAGTTTCCCTCAATTTTTTTAAACCATGTTGTGCACATTTTTTTTCATTTTTCTTTTTTTTTTTTTTTTTTTTTTTTTGGGTTTCTCCATGTTAAGAGTTAAAGAGATATATATATATATATATATAATATATAAGTATAGAAAAAAATTTACGTACGTGAAGAGAAATATGTATTAATTATACAATATATATATATATTTTATTTTCCTTTGTTTAATTATTTTAAAACAGTAAGTTATATATATATATATTTTTTTTTTAATTGTAATTCATATTAATTTTTTTTTATAGTTCATCCTAAATGTTGGATTTTCAAAATTTTTAAGTATTATTTTTGAAAAAAAAAAAAAAAAAAACTAATATTTTGTTTTTTATATATGTTACATTTGTTTAACAAAAAAAAAAAAATATATATATTAATATATTACCTTTTTATTAATTATTTCTTTTTAATAAATTTTTAATTATATTACATTATAATTTTTTTATTTTATTATTTTTTTGTTTTATTATTTTATTTTGTTTTTCTTTTATTTGTCCATATGGATTATTTATATGTTTGATAAACTTTTTAACATATTAAATTCCTAAATAAATTAAAATATATAAATTATATCAAAAAAATATAAATATATAAATATAAAATAAATATAAAAATAAAAAAGATGAGAAATCTGGCTACACTAATATTACATTCAACTTATCGAAGAAACTTAGGAAATATTTTATTTAACACATTTTTATTTTTCTCCAATTATTTAAACTTTGTCTGTTATCTTTTGAAAGAGGTAAGTTTGTTAACAGAAAAAAAAAATAAAGTAAAATACAATAAAATAAAATAAAATAAAGAACAAATAAATAGCAAAACAAAAGTGAGCACTTGAATATAATATGGATTATGAAAATATTATTTTTTAAACAAATAAATATATATAGACATATTGATATGTATCAAAATAGACATTATTTTCTTTTACTTTTTTAAATATCAGATAAAGCAAATATTCAATATTAGCAGATATAAGGATATATACAGTAAAGTTGAAAAATAATAACAGTATGAATAAATACATACATATATATATATATATATATATATATATATAAATTCTTTTATAATATGTACTAATATATGTTATGATATTTTTGTCTATCCTTTTTAATGTGCTACAGAATTACATAATATTACGAGATCTAATTTTAGTGGAATAATAAAAGAAAAGAAAAGTTTAAATCTGCTTAATATAGCTAGTTTAAATGATTTAGATTTTTTAAATAGCTCTATACATGAAACAGAAACGGAAATAAATGACCGGCTCTCCACTGAAATCGACGAAATTGATGAATTTGATGATGACGAATATAATTTTGTAATATAAAAATATATATATATATATATTCATAGTTATATAAAAAACATTCAATATTTTCCTTATATATTTTTCATTTTTTGATACAGGATTTTATTGACCTTGTCCAACAAAACGAAATGGAGGATTAATTGTTAACACTTAAATTTTTTTTTTTTTTTTTTATGTTTTTAATTTTAAAATTTTAATAATATATAAACATCATAATATAAACATATGTATATATATATGAGACAAATTTTATTTTTATCTTA
>NC_031492.1:757949-775564 GCF_001602025.1 Plasmodium gaboni | reverse complement strand
TATTACAATGCTTTGTATAAATATACTCAATTCTTGTTCATGAGATGACAAAATATAAATATAGACAAAAAAAATTATATAATACTCATATAATTATTACCTTTTAATATCATTTTTATTTTTTTCCTGTAATATGGTGAGTATATTTTTAATTAATAAAATATTATTTTTAAAATAAAATTGGAAATGATCTTTCTTTTTTTGCATATACTGTATAATATTTTGTTGTAGAATTTGCATATATTTTATTAATTCATTCGTTTTTCCTTTTATATGTATAGTATCATTTTTAAAATTAATAATTAGTTTATTACTTATTTTTTCATGTATATGATTAAATATGAAAATTTCTTTTTTTATAGACATATCATCATCAGAAATATATATAATATTAATTATTGATTTATATAATAATAAAGTATGGAATATATTCAATTCGTCTAGTGTCTTAATTTCTTTGGGTTCATTTATTTTATTTAACATTTCTATATATTTATCTTTTAATTGTATAATTGTATTATTTTCTATATAATCGTTATGATTAATACATGAATATTGTTCTTTAAAAATATGATGAAATAAATAATTACTCAATGAATAAAAGAGTAATATAAAATTATAATTTTTTAAATAAACATTATTTTGTTGATATGATATATTTTTTTCATCTACTGATTGAATAATTTGGTGAGACAATTGTTCTATTGTTATATTTTTATTTTTCTTTAAAGTGGTATCCTTTGGGTTAACTTCCAAAATATCACTATTACAATTATGATGACGATTGCCAATAGTATTATCTATTAAAGTATCTTTTTTATGATTTATACAATTTGAATTTTTTTGATCCTTATTATTTATATTTTGGTTAGATTCTAAAAAGCATTTAAAATTGTCGATAACGGATCGAATAATTTTCTTTTCCAGATTTAAAAAACCATCATTATTTAAATATGAATAAAAGTTCAAGGTATATAACAATTTTATTAAAAAAGAATAAGATATCTTTTGTATATTATTATTAATATTTGAACATATAACATAATAAAATTGTTTATTTCTAATATTAGCTTTTATATAGCATATAAGTATTTGTGTAATTTTATCATACTTAATATCATTTAATTTGGAAACAATGCTTGGTATAAAGTGAATTAAAATATTTGATCCAATATGTAAACGACTTAATATATTTATTAAATATATAATTTCTGTTATATTAAACTTTTCTGTATTTTTTATTATATCATTCTGAATACATTTCCATTTTATTTTATTAAAACATTTAGACTTATAAGTCTCATTCACACATTTTATTATTAACTGAGGTGAACATTTTATATCATTGCTTGAATAGTTTAGTGCCTGATATGGAAATGACAAAAATATATTTTTACTTTTCTTCAAATCGATATATTTTTTAAACAGATATCTACTTGGATATTTCAGGTGAAAATAACAAAACATTTACCATAAAAAAGGGAAAGAACAAAATAATAAAAACACAAACATGAAAAATGTAAGTAAATAAATAAATAAATAAATATATATATATATATATATATTTTATTTAATTAACAAATGGATGAAACTTTTTTTTTTAGGTATGGAAGTAATATTCTTCTTTCTATAAAATGAAATAATCAAAAAAAAAAAAAAAAAAAAAAATTAAATATTATACAAATGAAAATAATAATATATATAATATAATATAATACTTATATTAATATATTTTTAAGAACATTATATATATATATATATATATATATATATATATTTTTTTTTTTCTTTTATGAAAAGTTAAAATTTAACGTGATAAAATATAAATGGGTCAAAATTTTTAAATTTCATACAAAAATATAAGATATGAAATTATAAATTTTGTTTTATTATTATTTGTATTTTTTTGATATATGTGTAATTTATTATTCTTTTACAATAAAATAAAATATTTACAATATATATTATATATATATAATAGCGGCATTATAATTTTTGTTTTTTTCTTATGTGCCTTTTAAAAATTATAATAATATTTTATAAAAATAATTTTGTTTTGATGATAATGAATTGTAGAATATTTATTTAAAAAGGATATCTACATATAATATGGATCTTTATTAATTTTTTCTATTTTTATTGGTGATGTTATAAAAAAAAATATTTATGTCTGTATCACGTGTTTTTATTTTGTTTCACTATTTATGTATAGCTTAAAGAAAAAAAAAAAAAAAAAACTATAAAATTTTTGTATATACACATAATTAATATACACCTCCCTCCCAAAAAAAACAAAAACAATTAAATTAAATTAAAATAAATTAAAATAAAATTAAAAACAAAAGTTCGCTTAATATACACTTGAGGAAGAAAAATGTAAAATAGTATAAAAATATACACATATAAATAAATATATATATATATATATTAATTTTTTGTTGTTCTCTTTTTTGTTCTTGTATCGTATTGTATTAAATTATTATATATATATATATATATGTATATATAATTATTTATTTATTTTTTATTATTTAATATGGACATGGGCGTAGAAAATTTATTGAACCAACTAAACGAGCTAGAATCCAAAAATAGATTAATCCATATAGAAATAGAAGAATTAAAAATTACTCAAAATGAATTGAATAAAAAAGAAAAAGAAGTAACAAATTTAATGGAACAGTCAAAATTTGTGTAAAACATATATATATATATATATGTATATATGTACATATATGTGTGTAATATTTATTTTTAGTTAATTGTCGATATTGAAAATATTTGTACCAATCTGAAATTAATGGAAAAAGAGAATATACAATTGGTAAAATAATATATATATAATGCTAACATTGTTTTATGTATGTGGATTATCATTCAACAATATTAATTATATCTCTCTCTTACTCTTTTTTATTTTATTATTTTATTTTCTTGTTCTTTTCTTATTATTTACAGAATAATGATATAGATCGTGTTAATTTAATATGTAAAAATGTTGAAACAACCTTGCATAATGAATTTGTTAAGGTTGAAATTGCAGGTATATACTATATTCAACAAATAAAAAAAAAAAATATATATATATATTTTTAATATTTATGTTTATATTTTTTTATATCTTCATTTGTAGAGCAAAAGAATAATTTATCTGAGTACAATGAAGATAAAGATAAAGACAGAAATGTGAATCATGATCTAATAGAATCTCTTGATATGATAAAAAATATTATGCTCAATATGGAAGATTCTGATGAGGAACTTAATAAATTAAATGAAATAAAAAATAAAAACTATCTTTTAAATCAAATATCTATAGAAGATTTATATGAAATTTATGAGGTCAGAATTATTATGATATATAAACAATTTTTATGTTTCATATATGTTTATTGACTTTTAGTTATCTCTATATTGATGGATTGATAAATTCACTTTTTAAAAAAATAATATAAATGTACCATATATTGAGTTCTTTATGTACTTACCATTGTTTATTATATATATATATATATATATATAAGCATATATGAAAAATATTATCGTTCCATTATTTAGGATACGAAAGAAAAATATCAAGCTAATTCATTTAAAAATCAGTGTGCTAAAATTGCTATAGTTGATTATAAAACACATACCTACTTTTGCAATCCTATGCACTTATTACACATGGTTAGCCAAAAAAAAAAAAAAAAAAAAAATATATATATATATATATATATATACATATACATATATTTATATGTATTAATAATGTGTAAAAATTGGAGAATAAAATAAAAATAAATCATCCCTAAAATTATTAAATTTATTGTATTTTTCCGAACATATCTTATAGATAAATCTTTTGGTTGAAAAAATAAGAATTAATAAAAATGACCCTAATTTTAATGTAAAATTAAACATATACATATATATAATCATTTTGGTAGTTAAATATATAATTATATATATATATATATATATATATATATATATATATACCTGTTTTGTTCTTTTTATTTTTACATATATTTATTGAAACCCTTTTAGTTTGTAACGATGTCTAATTTTTATGGAGTGAATGAAAAAGAGGATAAAGAAAAAAAAATGGAAAATTTTGGATTATCTGAGCTAAATAAAATAATGATAAACCATTACAAATCCAAAAAAATTAACGTCGATAAATAATTTGTAATTTCATATTTTTTTATTCGAATTATTTTTTCTAGGAACAGAAAAACCTTTATTTTGTTTACTTGTTTTGTATCATTAATATTATATATATATATATAATATAATATAATATAATATTTTGTTTGTGTATTAATCTTTTTTACTTAAAGTTTTTAAGTATATATAAAATTTACCTCTTTATTTTGTTGCCTTATAAATATGGATTTTTAAATGGTAATAATTTTTTTTTTTTTTTTGTTATTACTTTATTTTTTATTTATTTTTAAAGCAGAACAATAATATAAAAATGTTTTTATTTTATATATGTTAAATATGTATATTGTTATAGGTTATAAGATACAACAAAAAAAAAATAAATAAATAAAATTACAAAATAAAATATATATATATTATAATGTGTAATATATGTATCACAAATTTTTTTTTTTTTTTACGAAAAAATAGGAAGTGAAATATATAATACAAAATAATATGAAAATGTCGTATAATAAAATAAACAGAAGATTACATTTATAATTCACTGATAAAATGGTTGTAAAAAAAAAAAAATTAAGCAAATTAAATTATTATTTATAAAGTTATTACATAAAATAAAATAATAATACCAAATATTTAAATTATTTTTTTTATTCATATAAACTAGAAAAAAATGTTAGAAAAATATATGTAAAGTCATAATAAATAATCATGAAAAAATAAAAGTAAAAAACATAAAATTAAAATGTAAAAATCAAACTCCCTAAAAAAAGAAAAAGAAAAAAAAAAAAAAAATGCTATATTAATGATTTTGATGAAATTTTAATTTATTTTTTTTTTTTATCATTATTCTTTTTTAATATATTAATTATATATATATATAAATAAATAAATATATAATATATATAATTATTAATTTTAATTTTATTGTATATATTTTAATTTTTTTTTTTTCTTTTTTTTTTTTGAAACCAATATAAAAAATCCTTATTAAATATAATAAATATGTAAAATTTTGTTATATAAACAACGGGAAAATATGTCTAAATAATATATTACACAATTGTAAATATTATTCCACATTGAATTAATAAATAATGCATAAAATAAAAACAATTAAAGATATATATATATATATATATATATATATATATATATATATATATATATATATATATATAGATAGATATAATGATTATGATGGGATACGTTTCACGAATATTCACAAATATTCTAATAATTATAATATTTTATTTTGTTTATAATGTCTTTTTTTTTAAAAATAAATTTGGATTTTAATTACATATTTTTATATTTATGATATATACTTATGAATATATATATATATATATATATATTGTATATATTTTTTGTACATCTGGAATATATTTATATTTTTATGTTATATATATATATATATATATTATTTATCTATATATTTTATTTTAATTTTTTTGTTTTTTTATTGTTTAACTTAATTTAGCTCAACAAAGGTGTATCGGATAAATCAATTTTTCTACATATTTTACATGCATTTTCATCATGACGTTCACCAAGATCACATCCACATCTTCTTGAAAAAACTTTAGCAGTTTCATCGAGTTTATTCATGTCACAAGGTGTTACAGATCTATAAGTAAAATATATACTTTCTTCATGGGTGGGTTCACTTAATTTGGTTATTTGTTGTACGGCACCAGTGGCTTCAGTAGATAAGGTTAATTGAGTTCCTGTCTCTAATTTATCACTAGCATTATCAAATTTTTGAGATTCTGAATATATATCTGAATTAGATCTTTCTAAATCTTCTAAATGTTTTTCTTCAAATGATTTATTTTCTTGAGTTGCATAATCTATTTCTTCTTTTGGTACTTGTTCAGGTTCTTCTTCTTCTTCTTCTATTTTCTGTTCCTCAAGTTCTTCCTCTTGATCAAGAGGTTCTTCATGTGCTTCTTCTACTTGTTCGACAACTTCTTCTGGTTTTTCTTCAATTATTTCTTCAGATTGCTTTTTTAAATTTTCACGTTCAGCTAATTCATCAATATCTTTACGTTTGGGTTCCTTTACTTTGCTTCTTGAACATTTATTTCCCATTATTGTATAATATTGAATAGAGTAAAAATTTTTAAATAAATAAATATATATATATATGTGTGTATAAATGTGTGTAATTGGTTTATTACCAATCAAACTTATATGAAAAATATAATTAGAATAAATAATAAATTTATAATAATAATAAATGGAATATATATGAGAAATAAAAGAAGGAAATCAAGGAAAATACCCTTTACACTTCCATACGTTTAATTTTATATATATATATATATATATATAATTAATTATCTATGCGTAAATATATTTTTATATAAATATATTTATCTATATAAATATATATATCTATATACATATATTCTTAATTTATATTATATATATATATTATATTTATATATATTTACTGTGTATAATTTTTTAATACATGTGTATAATATATATATTAATATTTAAAAGGCATGATAAAAAAAAAAAAAAAAAAAAAAAAAAAAAAAAAAAAAAAAAAAAAAAAAAAAAAAAAAAAAAAAAAAAAATTTTTTTTTTTTTTTTTTTTTTTTTTTTGTGTGTTTTATTCTCTCATATTTTCATCAATTTTTTTTTTTTATTTATATATTTGTTTATAACTATCATATCATTTTCTTGAAACATTTTTATCTTTTTTTTTTTTTTTTTTTCCTTATTTCTAATAAAAATTAAAAATTATACATTCTATTAGTAAATAAATAAATATATATATATTATTAGTATATCATATATATATATATAATATATATATAAATATACATAAAAAAAAAAAAAAAAACAATTGAATTATTATTATTAAGTAAAAAGCAAAAAATTAAATGAATAGGGAAGTTTAAAATGGTAATTGAAAACAGAAATAAAGAAAAGAAGGAAAACAATAAAATATATATGTAATTAACAAGTGTAACACAATACTATTATATATGTATATTTATGTATATAAAAAAATAAAAAATTGAAATTCTCATAATAAAAATAGGTATTAAATTATAATATTAGTATATGTTATTATATATATATATATATATGTGTACTTCAAAATTTTATGTGTTTTCTATGCACTTTTATTGCACAAATATTTCAATACAATATATGTTTATATTTATAATAGGAAAAAGGAAAAAAAAAAAAAAAAAACACAATAAAGCGATTATATGTAATTTCTATATAAAATTTTTAATGCAACATTAGGGAAAAAAGGAAAGGGAAAATTTGTTTAAATATATAAAGTTAATATTATATATATATAATATGTATAATTTTTTTTTTTTTTTTTTCAATCAAAAAAATTTTACACATTTTTAAATATATATATATATATTATTATTATAACATAAAGCTAATTATACTATTAATGAAAAAATAAAATTATATATATATGTATATATATATATTTATGCACACACAAAGAAATTTTTCTTATATTTAGTAAATTTTTATCTGACTTGTTCACGTGAAATATTATATAATTAAATAATTCTCAGAAAAAAAAGACTTTTTTTTTTTTTTTTTTTTTCTTTTTCCTTAATATTTTTTAAATGTGTAAGTTAGAAATGGAATATAAAACATAAGTAAAAAAAAAAAAATTAAAATTAATAATGTTAATACAGCTGAATAATGTGTTAATGTGTATATAATATATATATATATATATGTGTATTAAGGTGAAGATCTTTTTTTTTAGTGTGTAATTATTCGTTATATAAATTATTATGTTCATGAAATAGTTCCACTATTATTTACATTTTTAAGATATTTATTAAATTATTCTTAAGAGTTTATAAAAAATATATATATTAAGTTTATATTTTAATAAATTTATTTTGATCAAGTATAATTTTTATTGAAAATATTTTGCTTCATAAGAATTTAATTTTTTGTTCTTTTTCTTTATTTCTTTTTTTTCTTTTTTCCATAAAGGAATTTTATACACACAACATATATATTATATCTATATATATATATATATATTTATTTATTTCAACTGGTTAATTTTTGTTGTTACTGTTATATCATTTTATTTTAATTTTGTTCTTGAGGTTATTGTTCCTTTCTTTTTTTTTTTTTTATCTTACTCATGTATGAAAAAAATGAAAACCAAGACATTGATTTATTAAGTAACATACATATATATATATATATATATAATTCTCTTATATATTTTTTTTTATAATATATAATTAATTAATATATCTTCCACATCAATATATAATTTTTTATGTAATAATTTGAAAGGTTGTAAAAATATGTGCATGTCAGGTTAAAATTTTATTTTTATTTATTTTATTTTAAATATAAACACATTGGATTAGCTTTTTTGAATTTATATTATAAAAAAGAAAAAAAAAAGAACACACATATATGTAAGAACAAAACCAAAAGATCTAGTCATATTTTTCTAAATAAGAGAAATAAATGCATTGCATATACATTTAACATTTTATAATAAAAATTAAAATGGTTAACATTTCATTATAAGAGCATATATATATATATTATTTAATTTAAAAGAAATAAAATATAATTAGAATAAAAAATTAAGAACAATAATAATAAAATAAAGTCAGCATTTTTTCTTTTTCTTTTTTATAAAATAGAATTATAATGTTTTTATTAAATAAGAACATGCTTATATTTTTATTTATTTGAATATCAGGTTAAAATAATATATGCATATAAACATATGTATTATATTATATATATATATATATATATATATATAATAATTATTATGTATCAATATAAACAAATTAATGTTTTGTTATATTTTGTGATTGGTTTAAATTATTTAGGCATATTTATTAAAAAAAGTAATATAATAATATTTTTATTAAACAAAAGGAAAAGTTTATATGCTTTGTTTAATTAATCCTTTGATCATAACATTTTTTATTGCATATTTTTTTTCAAAATTTAATAATTTTTTATAATATTATAACTATAAATAATTATTAAAGCTTAATAAAAATAAAATAATTAAGACTATATTATAGTGAAATTATATGTATTTTTTTAAGCTTCATTTCGATTTAAAAAAATAAAAATAAATATAATTTTATATTTCATAATAATGTTCCATAAAAAAAATACATGTTAATAATATTATGAACTATTACAGTTTGCTTTTTTTTAATTATAAAATTTTCCATTTTTGATATTTCATGTAATACTTATTGTGTGAAAGGAAACAGCATAAATAAACAATATATATAATAGTAGACATATTTAAGAATAAGTATAAAAAAAAAACTGAACTCTTATATTATATAAAATATGTAATATATATTAATTATTTTATGTTATAATGTATTACTAATTGAAAATTGTCTTTATTTTTTACAAGTATGTCTTCAGAAATTTAAAGACATACAGTTCTTATAATGTGGAATAAAAATTTTTTTTTTTCTTTTTAAATATACATTATATGTACACATATACATGTATGAGTACACTCTTTATATTTAATGTTTACATTGAATAATAATATATACATATATATATATATATATATATATATATATATATATTTATTTATTTATTTATTATATTTTTTTTTTTTATTTATTTCCATTTCTTTTTTTTTTTTTGAAAACTTCATATAAACAGATTTTAAGTGTATAAAACCAAGTTCATTTTAATGATATTATTTTTTATTATTTAAGTATTATAGGTCATTTAAGTTAAATATTTAAAATATATGTATAATTATTTAAGGAAGATATATATTGAATAATATGTATTTTATATGAATCCTTAAGCCGGCTAATAAATAAAAAAAAAAAATAAAATAAAATGAAAAGCAAAATTGGAATCATAAAAATATATATATTGTTTTGTTATAATATAAATATATATGCAATATATAAAAACAAAAATATTAGGAATATATGGTTATTTAAAAATATGACAGGATATATTTTAAAAATAATAATAAAATTAAAAAAAAAAAATTATATATAATACATTTAGTTATACGTAATATTAAAAAGGTATATATATATATATATATTTATATATGTATATATATTTTAAAAATTTTATAAAAATTAAGGATGACATATTAAGTATTCCTGTTGTTTCCCCCTTTGTGGTAATAATTATTTTGAATACGTTTTTGCACATTATAACTATTATTATTGTTATTATTTAATATGGAATTGTCATTAGGTGTATATTCTGATGAAGATTTAATTTGTGTATTAAAATTATTGTTTGCATTATATGAATTATTATCTAAATTTCTTATATGATTTGTAATTGTAAGAAAGTTTTTATATGATCCATTTGTATTACTATTATTATTATTTTCATTTATACATGCTTGCAAATTTTGAATGAGTAATTTTTCATCCATAATAGTATTTTTGTAAATATTATTTTCTTGGCTAGATATGGAAAGTTGATTTTGTGAATGATGATTATTTATATCATGTTTTATCTTTATACCATTTTGTTGCGTTCCCCCTTTTATATGCATATAAGGGTAAGAATTTTCTGCGTCTTTTATATGATTATATTGTTGAAATGTTTGTTTCTTGTCTTTAACATTGAGATATTGGTAAGGTACATTTTTATTATTTAATAAATTATTAAATGTTATGTTAGCATTATTATTTATATCTGTATAGGCTGATACATAATGTTGATTGTTATTATTATTATTACTACTACTACTACTACTACTACTGTTGTTATCATTTTGATTATTGTTATCTATATTATTTTTGTTTATATTATTATTATTATTTACAGTTTGATTTACATTATTCGTATTTTGAATTTCTTTAATTTTTGTTTCCCAGTTATCACCATAACATAAATTTAAATAGTCTCTTTGTTGTTTTAATAAATGCATTTGTTCTTTGGGAGTACTTTTTTTTAACTTCATAGTTATAGCCATTCTCAATGCACCATCATTTCCAAATCTTTTAACATTAAAATTTTTACTTAGACGTCTTCCATTTTCCCACCATCTACATCTCCATGAGCAATGTCCTCTTGTTGTATCTTTCCATACACTATGTATTGGATGATTAGAATCTAATGTATTTCTACCTCTCATTCCTTTTTGTGGTAATATTGTTGAATTAAGAATAATTTCATCTATAATTTCTTTTAGATCTTCATCTACGTTTAATAATATTGCTTTCTGTAATTCATATCGTCTTTTCATCAAATCTTTCTTTTTATTGTATGAACTATTTTCATACTTGGTAGAACTTTTTTCTCTACCTAAATTTAAATGAGCTGTTGGTAACATATTCATAGGTATTAAGTCCTTATAATGAATACCATATTTATGTAATATTTGCATGTTGTCATTTCTAAAATTATTTATATTCATATGAGGATTGTGATTATGTGTTAGACCATTGTTTGTAAAATTATTTATTATATTACTATTATTGAAACTGTTTGCATTATTATTATTATTATTATTCATGAAAAGCATTTTGTTATATAAAAAGAATGGGTTAATAATATTATTGTTACCATTACGATTATTATTATTATTGTTATTATTATTATTGTTGTTATTCTTGTTATTATTATTATTATTATTATGGTTCATATTGTTATTATCGTCATTATTACCATCACCATTTTTCATACTTACATTATTCATATTATGATGTTTAAAAGGTATACAATTATCAATATTATTATTTTCTTCATCATTATCATCATCATTATTATTACTATCTTCATCATCATTATTATTATCATTTTCGTTAATATCATCATCCTCATTATTATTATTACTATTTGGATTATTCGTATTTTTATTTTCATAAGGACCTCCCTTATTTCTTACCCGTACACCTTTCAATACATTGCTTATTATATCATTACGGATAATATTATTGTAACTCATTTGTGAACTACTGATTCCATTCATATATCTATCATTATTTATACCATTAACATAATTTATATCATTTATGTTGTTTAGGGTCATATTTTTATTAAAATAATTTAATTCATTAATATTATTATTCATATAATTATTTGGCTCTAAATAATTCATATTATTAACATAATCTTTATAATTCATATTATTAAAGAATTGGTTCACGTTTTCATTATTAAGGAAATTCATTTTGTTATTATTGTTATTTATAAAATTTATATTATTAATATTATTACTTAATACATTAGTAAGGTAGCTAAATTTTCCTAGGTTGGAACCATTAAGGTTCATACGATTATCAGCAGTTTCACAATTATTTGTGCAAGAACTATTATTATTATTACTATTATTATTGTTATTATTATTATTGTTATTATCATTATTGTTATTATTATCGTTGTGATCATTGTTATGATATTCACTCTTTATGCCATTTATACCATTACCATTAGTACAAGCATTATATTTTATATCTGTATTATCCTGATTATCTTCATAGTTATTTTTATTTCCTTCAGCATCCTTATTATATTCATTATTCATGTGATAGTTATTGTTCATAGTATATTCATAATTATTTTTTTTGGATAAATGAAATGTATCTTTATTATTAGTACATTTGTTTTCGTCATCTTTATTATTATGTCCATTATTATAATTTTGGGTTTTTCCTTTTATCTTTTTATTATGATCATTTTCTTCATTATTATTATTATTATCATCATTATCATCATCATTATTATCATCATTATCATCATCATTATCATCATCATTATCATCATCATCATCATCACCATCTTCTTCTCCATCTTCTCCATGTTCTCCATTTTTGCCATGCATATTTCTTTTGTGGTTATTATTTTCTTCATCATCCTCATCATTATCATCATCTCTATTGTTCTTATTACCACCAAAATTACTATTATTATTATTATTATTATTATTATTTCTATTAGAGTTATTGTTATAATAATTATTATTTTCGTTACTATTATATTCGTTCTTTTTATTTCTATGATCATCGTTTTTCTTACCATTATTAGTATTATTGTTTTCTCCATTTGCTGAATAGGATACTCCATTGGTATATGGATAATTTTCCATAGCACCATTATCATTACTTTCTATATTAGTTGATAAAGAGTTAATAGAACACATATTATAATTAACACAAGAACTAGTATGTTTGTTTTGGGTATTTTTCTTGAAATCATTATTAATTTTATTATTTTTAATAATTTCTTTGTTATTATATTTATAACCACAATTATTATTATAATTACTATTGTTATTATTATTGATATTGTTATTTTTTATGTTAATCTTGTTCCTTTTTTTAATCTTTCTTATGATACAATTCTTCTTTCTCTCTTCTTTGTTTTTAGATATATCATCATTCAACAGTTTTTCTTTTAATGAATTTATATTAAAAATGTTAGCGTCATTTATATTGTTTTGATTTAAAATAACAACATCCTTATTATTATTATTATTATTATTATTATTATTAATATTAATATTATTATTATTTTTTATATCATGTGGTAAGGTTACCAAACAACAGTTTTTGTCATAATATGTATTATAATCTTCTGTTGAATTTATTGGATAATTATTTAGTTGCTCATTTTTTGAATTGATATTGTGTAAATTAACAAAATTTATATTAATATGATCAGTGGATATAATATTTCGTTGTTCATTATTATAAGCATGTAAACCTTTATCGTTCATAATAGCGCCATTTGAAAATATATTTTTATTATTTACATAAGTATTAATATTTGTGACATTATTTAATACATTATAATTAACTTCGTTAGTAGCACAAATCATATCATTTATCCCATTAGATATAATAAGGTTACTATCATATTTTTTACAATATATATTATTTTTATTTTGCATTTTGTACCTTAATTCTTCATAAGAAAGGTTATATACATTTGTAGGTGTAATATATGGTGTATTATTAGTAGTTTCATTTAATGTATCATTTAATGTATCATATAATGTATCATTAAGGGTATCATTTAATGTGTCATGGTATGTTTCGTTATAGTCATCATTATATGAAACATTATATGAATCATAACATGTTTCATTAAATTCTCCATCGTATATATTATAATATGAATCATTATATACTTCACTGCTTATATCATTATATGAATCATACGATTGATCATTTATTGGCATGCTACCATTAATCGATTCATATGAACAATTCATATTATTATTATCTGAAGGTTGTAATATATAATTGTTGTTATTAAGTGTGTTATTATATAAGGTATAATTTTGATTATATGTATTCAAATAATTATAATTATCAGGATCGTTCACTATATTATTACAATTTTTAGATACTAATTTTGTATGATAAAAAAGATTTTTATTATTTGGTTCTGTATTTTCATTGTAATAGGAATGATTCAATATAGGGTTAACAGTAGAAATATTATGCGTCAATGCATAAATATTATTTATATTTTGGTTTTTATAACTGTTCATATTCATATTATTATTCAATGTGTTATAAACCTTGTTCATGTTACCATATAAGTTTTTCTCTTTTTCATTCACAACTAATTCATTAATAACATTATTATTATTATTATAACAAGGATTTATTAAAATATTGTAATTAAGAGATTTTAATTTGGTATTTTTATTTTCCTCTTTACTAGATAGACTGTTCATTATATTTTGATTCTTAACATTTTTAGATTTACATACTAACAGTATATTATTATCAAAACTATTATTATTATTATTATTATATTGAGATATATCGGATTCAATATATACTACATTATTTTCATTCTGATTACTATTTCTATCATTCCTATTTTTGATACATTTTAATTTTGTATGAGAATGTATTTTCTCATTTATTTTTAGGCAAGTATTAGTTTTTCCTCCTTTTACTACTTCATTGTTTATATCCCCATTGACGTTTGTTAATTCATTGGATGCATTCATATTATTCATACTTAAATTTTTAAAATTATTTGCATTATTATTGAAATTATTTATATTCGTAACCTTAATATTTGTATTATTATGGCCACTGGAAAAAGATATAATATTTTGTAACCTCATATAAAGTGAGTCATCTTTCTTTAAACGATTGAGTGCTTCACCAGATATATCATACAAGCATTTGTTATTATTACGATTATTAATAATATTATTATTATTATTACGTATCGTATTAGACTTGAAATTATCTATATATATCATCGTCATATGTTTATTATCACTGTTTACATCTTTTTCAAGAACATTAGGTTGAAATCTAAGATAATTTTCACGTAATGTCTTTTTGTCAATATTTATATTAGGATCACAAATAGTCATATAATCATTTCTATTACTATAAATATACTTATTTAATTTTATATTATCTAATTTATCATCATCATCATCATAATTTAATATTGAATGCTTCGTTGAATCATAATCATTACTTTCTCTTTCTTTATCTATTAGAATATTATTATTTATATTGTTTAATACTTTAACATTTTTATTGTGAGAATAATTATTGTGGAATACTGTATTGTTGTTATCATTACATTGTTTTGTTATATTATAATTAATTTTATTTTGGTAATTATTATATATGTGAGTTCCCATATCAAGGCTATTTGAAGAATGGGAATTTAATATAAAATTCTTTTCCTCCATGTATCCTTTAAATGAATCATTGTTTGAAGCACTATCATTATAAAAATAATTATTATTATTGTTATTATTGTAATTATTGTAATTATTGTTATTATTGTTATTATTGTTATTATTATTGTAATTATTATTGTTATTATTATTGTTATTATTATTATTATTATTATTATTATAATTTTTATTGTTTTTCTTATTTTTATTGTTCTTATTCTTTCCTTTCTTCTTGTGTACACCTTTCATATTACATTCATGAAAATATTTTTTTCTTTTATTTTGATATTCTTCATCTTCGTCATCATCATTTCCATTATTACTATTTATATTATTAATTCTCTTCCTATTTTTAGTTTTATGTGAATTATTAACACCTTGGTTCCTGCAGTTATTATTATTATTGTTACTGTTATTTTTATTTTCCATATTACCATTTGCTGTTCTTCCACAACTACAATTACAGAACATATGGTCAATTTTTATTGTATCTATAATAATACACATATTTTGTTTCCTACTTGTATAGATATCTTTACCTATGTTGAAACATGTATTTAAATTCATGCATGTCTGACTACTATAAGATTTCTTATGAAATACATTTTTATAATATATCCTACATAGAATAAAATACATATTATCAAATAAGTGTTCTTCTATATTCATTTCAAGGATATAATTCATATTATTTATGCCAGTTTTAAAATCATTAAAAATATTCATATAATAAGAAATATGATCCATTGGAATATTTGTAATTTCATATAAGTCACCACCTTTTCCTTTAATATCATAAAAGTTTATGACATCGTTATTTTTATAAAGAGAAGAATTTGCATCATCATAATGTGTAATATATTCTGAATTCATTAAAACGTATAATATGCTTAGATGTGAAAATATTCTTTTATATTTCATCAAAGGAATGTTATTTTTAATATTATACAATTTAGATGAAGGAAAAAACTTCATGTTAGATCTTATTATAATTTCAGCATATAGTATAGGAAAAAATAATACTTTTTCTTCCTTTACAATAAATAGATGTAATTTGTCTATATTATCTCTTGATAATTTGTAACTGTTCATATGATTCATTGTATGTTTGTGTTTATGTGTATGACATATTACATCCTTGGTACTACAACAATATATACACTCATTTCTTTTTTCCTCTTTTCCTTTTTTTATTAATTGCAAATAAAAATTATTTGAAACATTATTTGAAACATTATTTGAAACATCATATTGAGAATAATTTCCTTCAGATCTATGATTTAACAACATATCCAATTTTTTACATATCGTTTTATTGTCCCTGCAACTATTAGATACATTTTTGTTAGTTTTCAATAGTTTGTTCTTAATATACATTCTTGAATTATTAGGAGTAGTATCTTCGATATCATAAAATTCTTCATTGCATGCTCTCTTTCCATTCGAAATATTATTAAATGACTTAATGTCAAAACAACTTTCTTCAATGATTTCATACACATAATTCTTCAAACATTTGAGTAAGTTTAAATGTTTAGGTTGCATCATATTTTCTTTAGAACAATTAGTTTCTATTCCATTTCTTGGGATGTAAGGAAAAGTGCATTCCTTTCTTTTTTGGAAATTAAATTCATATCTGCATGTCATCGAAGAAGGATATACAGGGATATCAAAGGGATATAATATCTTAGCGGTCATCTTTTTAAATATTCTTTATTAAAGCTAATGATTTATTTATTCGTATATGATAGTACGGTATAAAAGGCTTATATATATATATATATATATATAT
>NC_031492.1:755142-757649 GCF_001602025.1 Plasmodium gaboni | reverse complement strand
TATATATATATATATATATATATATTAACGGGTATGTATATGTTGGTACTTAAAATTTAGTATATCTAAATTAGTACCTATATAAAGGAGATATTTGGATGTACGTACGTATATATAGATACTTACAAGGTTGTAATAAAAAAAAAAAACTAATAATAAATAAATAAATATATATATATATATATGTTAAGAGAAAAAAGTTAATAATACAAAAATGTAAATACAAATGTTTATTATAGGAGGTGTACAATTTAAAAATGTGTAATGCAAGTTGGATATTTAAAATGACAAATAATATAGGTTGACACGTATAGGAATTACATTAAAATTAAATATACATACAACATTAAAAAAAAAAAAAAAAAAAAAAGAACAAGAACAAATAATATATATATATATATATATATATATATGCAAATACATGCACATAATATGTAAAATAGTTATGTCTTATATTATACGTTTAATATACCTTTTCTTTACAGAATATATTATAAATAAAAATAACATTTAATAGTAATTATATTTCATTCTTTACAATATTATTAACTAAGATATAATGTATGTCAAAATAAAGCACCACGCACATATACATATATATGACCACAAATTAAAAAAAATATTATAATTTATTCATAATAATAATACAATAAAATATATATAATAATTAATAACATATATATTATGATATAAAACTAAAATAGCGTCTCAAAAAAAAAAAAAAAATAAAAAAAAAAAAAAATACATTCAATGAATTATTATCAATACATAAATACATATATTTCTAACATTTTTTATTACAATAGCATGTTAATACTTTAAAAGGATAAATAGAAAATATTTACAAATATATTTTTAAACATATATTTATATGTAGTAGTTTTTAAAAATAAGCTGACTATTAATGTATAAGGCATCCAATAAAATATATTATACAACAACAAACGTATTTAAAAATTACATATCAACTAATAATAATGTTTGATACAAACAGAATATAAATACACTAATATGGAAAATAATAATAATTTGTTATATATATATATATATATATATATGTATACAAAATATATGATAGGTCTTTAAAATAAGAAGGCAAGGACTATAACATTATGTAACATATTACTTTTTATTCATACAAAAATATAAATGTATATATAAGTATACAGTTTATTATAATATCTACAAGCGTAGCTCTTATTAAATAATATATTAAAACATAAAGCCTATAATCTAATATATGAACTTACATATATATATGTATGTATTTTATTTTTTCTAAATAAATATATAACAAATAATAATATATTTAAAAATATATACAACAAGCATATATATATATATATATATATATATATATGTATATTCTGAGCTTATGATGAAAAAAAATAAGTATTCTTATCTCTCACGGTTCACATCTCAAACAAAAAAAAAAAAAAAATATATTTATATATATCTATAAATTATATTGAATAAAATAATATATTATATAATTATTAAAATATAAAACCTATATAATTAGTTACAAACATATATGATAAAATAAATATAAATACAATTAAGAATAAATAAATGCCATATTATGAATTTATTAAAGTATTTTATGTTATTCGTGTATATATACAAAAAGCACCACAATAAATAAATAAATAAATATATATATATATATATATATATATATATATATAAGTATTTATTTTATTCAGCATATATATTAACAAGAATTAGTATTAATAAATACTCCATTAAAAATAATAAGCATATAACATTAAGAATGTTATATATTATACATATATATATATATATATATATATATATATATTATAATACTATAATGAGAAAAAAAAAAAAAAAAAAAAACCAGCATAATTAAAGGTATGAGATAAGTACATATTCTCAAAGTATTATAATATTTAGTTTTAAAATACAATGTACGCTTAAAGATATAAATGCATTATTATAAAATTAAATATATATCCATATATTCATTTATATAAAAATTAAATAAAGCATTCATAAGAAAAAAAAGTACTCAAAATAATAATAAAAGTACTAAGGTATTTATGTACACAATATTTATGGTATATCCAAGTAAAAAAAAAATAAAATAAAAATAAAATACGGAATATATAATAATTGGAAACAATACGGAAATGAAAAGAGAAATAAACACAAAAAAAAAAAACTAAAAAAAAAATATGGTTTTGTACTCCTTTTACAAAGTATATTTGTAAATGTATTTTTATACAAGTTATAAAAAGAATAATTTAAAATAATAATATATTAAGTTTGAAGTAAGGTATTAAATTGTAATAAGGATTTAAGAATTAATATATTCTTTTAAGGTTTATACTTAAGAATAATTTTAAAAATATTTTGTTTACAAACAAAAAAATTAAAAAAAATAAAATAATAATAATTAAAATTAAATAATAATTTAATAAATTAAAAATAGATTTTTATTAATTTATATTAAAACGAAATTCTTGTACTTTTTTTTTTTTTTT
>NC_031492.1:728413-752342 GCF_001602025.1 Plasmodium gaboni | reverse complement strand
TTTTTTTTTTTTTTTTTTTTTTTTTTTTTTTTTTTTTTTTTTTTTTTTTTTTTGGTTAAATAAAAAGCGAAAAATAATATATTTGATAACATTTAACTTTTATTTTGTTTTTATCAATATATATATTTTCCTTAAAAAAAAAAAAAAAAATGAATGTTCTTGGTTTAATATCAGGAGGAAAAGATAGTATACAAAATCTTTGTTATTGCCATAAAAATGGTCATACAATTATTGCCTTAGCACATTTAATTCCTTATGAATATCAGAGTAAAATATTTTTATAATTTTTTTTTTTAAGTTACACATATTTATACTCACCTTAGTACTCGCTTATGATGTTATGTTTTTTTTTTTTTTTTTTTTTCTGTAATAATTTTTTTAAATATATAAATTAAGTATAGCGAATCTTTTTTTTTTTTTTTTTTTTTTTTAAAAGGGTTATATACATATTATGTGTGTATATATATATATAACATATACGCTCAGTATTATATATATTTATTTTACATATATTGTATATGTATATATATATATTTTTTTTTTTTTTATATATTATAATTTATTATATGGTTGTTTACACATTGAAAAAGAGAATACATATGGAAAAAAGAAAAAAAAAAAAAAAAAAATTTAAGAATACATATCCACTTTATTTTTTTTTTTTTATATTTATGATATATTTTTGAGTATACATGATTATATATTAATTTATTATATATATATATATATATTTATTTATTTTATTATTTTTTTTTTTTTTTATGTTGTCTTTGCATTCTTTTATTTTGAAGATGAAACGGACAGTTTTATGTATCAAAGTGCGGGATTTGAATTAGTCCCTTCTATTGCGAGATGTATGGAGAAACCATTAATTCAGCATGAAATTAAAAGTAAAAAAAAATATATATATATATATATATATATAATAAATAATATAATGAGATATTTATAATATATTTTATTTTTACAAATTTATATGAATATTTTGTTTTGTTTTGTTTTGTTTTATTTTTTTATTTTTCTGTTATTTAAAGGAAAAGCAATTAAACTTGATTTAGCGTATACTTATGATCCAAATGATGAAGTGGAAGATCTTTTTGAATTAATATATAAAGCAAAAGTACATATAAATCTGAAAGAAGAAAAAAAATTACTATTCACACATATATATATATATATATATATATATATGTGTATATAAAATAATCGTTTTGATGTTCAATTTTTTTTTTCTTTTTTTAAATCTTTCCAGACACAATTCCCAAGTATTAATGCAGTATCTTGTGGCGCCATAAAATCAACTTATCAAAAAAAGAGATTAGAACATGTGTATGAAAAAAAAAAAAAAATATATATATATATAAAATATTTATATATATATATAATATATATATGTATTTTTTTTTTTTTTTTTTAAGATGTGAAAGATTGAATTTAGACATTTTAACATATTTATGGGATCGAGACCAGGTAATATTAAAAAAAAAAAAAAAAAAAAATTGCAATATACATATATATATATATATATATATATTAAATTTGATAGAAAGAAATTCTTCAAGGTATGATAAATGATGGGGTAGAAGCAATAATAGTTAAAATTGCATCATATGGTAAGATGAATATAAAAATATAATGAATGACATATAAAAATGTATATGTGTACATATATATAATGCACGTCTTTTTTTTTTTTTTTTTTTTTTCTTGAAGGATTAAAAAAGGAACATGTTGGAAAATCAATAAAAGAAATGTATGAATATTTAAAAATGATCAGCGAGAAGTATGGCTTGAATATTTGTGGAGAAGGAGGAGAATATGAAACAGCTACATTGGATTGTCCCCTTTTTAAACATAAAATTATAATTGAAGATTATGAAATAATACAACACACTGATGATTTAGTAAGCCCAGTGTTTTTATTTAAGCCTTTGAAATGGAAATTAGAAAAAAAATAAAAAATTTTAATAATATAAATTCCATCTATTTTTTTTTTTTTTTTGAATTATATACGTATTATTTATAATAATTAAACATTTGAAGCATTATTTGTTGTAAGAACAAAAAAAATTATGATTATATATATAATGTTTTAATTTTAAATATGGATACTTGTTTTGTAAATGCTCCAATTAAGATATTTATTTTATATTATAGTGCGCACAAGCACATATATGTTGTATGTATATTTATTTATTT
This sequence comes from Plasmodium gaboni, assembly GCF_001602025.1. Taxonomy (NCBI): domain Eukaryota; phylum Apicomplexa; class Aconoidasida; order Haemosporida; family Plasmodiidae; genus Plasmodium; species Plasmodium gaboni. The sequence goes on along the minus strand of NC_031492.1, from coordinate 750,143 downwards.
ATTTATTTTCTGTCTGTACACGAAATATAAACATTTTTCATTTTTATAATAATTAATAAAACTAAAATTAAATTGTCTTTTCTTAATATTAACAAAAAAAAAAAAAAAATATAATAAAAAATAAAAATTACAAATATATAAGAAAGTTTGGACAATACGCTGCATTATATAAATATAAATAAATATATATATATATATATATGCAATAAAACAAAAAAATAAAAGAATAAAAGAAAATAAAAACTAAATAATAAAATTAAAATAAAATTAAAATAAAATTAAAAAAAAATTAAAATAAAATTAAAAAAAAATTAAAATTCTTATTTGGTCTAAATTAAAAAATTAATATTTATAAAATTTCGTAGATAAATCGACATAACATATCCTTTATATATAATTTTAATAAATACAAAAAAAGGCTATTTTATTTTGTTTATTCATTTATATATTTATTTTTATTTTATTTTTTTTGCGCCTTATTTTTATATCACGTATGAATATTCTTTTGAAGCGATACCTCAAGGATTAATTTTTTTTTTTAAAAAAAAAAGGGGTATTTTTAAAGGTGCATATTATTAAAAAAAGAGAATAATGAAATTTAAAGATTAAAAAATTGAAAAATATATTTATATACATATATGTTATATATATAATAATATTACAATTTTTTTTTTTTTTTTTTCCCCTTCTTTCTATTAATGGTTCATGTGAAAATTGGAGTTACCAAATATTTGTGATGCCTTTTGATAATTTTTTGTGGGGTGGTTATTATTTACATACTGATAATTCTCATTTAAATGTACATTCCTTATAGGGCTTTCTGTATTTGTAAAATGTTGATTATTTTGTATGGGAACAATAAAATTTTTATTATTCTTTTCATATTGGTAATTATGGTTAGTCGTAATATTATTATTATTATGTATGTCCTCATTGCTTTGCATAATTTTATTTTCCTTCTCATGAAAATTATTATATGAGCAATTATTTAGGATATTATTATAAACGTGATTTATTTCATTGCATGTATTATTACTATTGTTCACATTTTTTGTTATGCTATTATTATTTTGTCCTTGAATAGAATGATTATAATTATTAATATAATTATTATTATAATTATTATTATTATTAATATAATTATTATTATAATTATAATTATTATTATTATTAATATAATTATTATCATTATTATAATTAATATTATTATTATTATTATTATTATTATTATTATTATTACACATTTGTTTGTTATTTATATATGCATTATACACAGTATTATCATTTACAATGTTCTGGTAATTTTTTAGATCACTTCTCTTATATTCATCATTTTTATTATTATAATTGTTATTATTAAATTTCTCTTTTGTATAGTATATTATATCCTTCATTTGTGACTGGTGATCTTTTTTATTTGACATATGATTATAATTGTTATTCATATAATTATTGCTATTAATTGATGGGTTATTCAAGGTGTTAATATAGTTTGTACTATTATTTAACTGTGGATTTAATAATTCTGTATATATTTGTTTATCTGTTTGATTATTTTTTATTTTTGTAAAATCTTGTATTTTATTTTTTGTGTTTTTATTGATTTGTAACATTTGTGGATTTTGTTTTTTTTTTTTTTTTGGTGGGGGGAGGAGAGGGGATCCTTCATTATTATTTTCTTGTTCATATTGTATCATTAGATCTTGCTTAGTATTTATATAATTGTTTTGTGTATTCAAATAAATATCTTGAATATTTTTTTCAGAGAAATTATTTGTATAGTTATTTGGTAAGACATATTGATAATTTATATTTTCTTTACAATTTTTATAGTTTTGATGCTTTTCATAAGGTTGTAAATTTTCATACTTGTCTTTGTATGTATTCGAAGAAATATTTTCTCTTTTTTGTTTATCTATAATGGTTGATATATATTTATCATTATGATAAGTATCATTAAATGTATGATTAGTATGGTAAATATGTTGACTTAGTTGACTATCATTATAATTTGTGTTGTTAGGATAATAATTCATATTATCATTAATATTATGATTAATTTTTCTTTTCTTTTTTTTTTTTTCCTGATTATTATTTTTTCTTACTTGATCTATTTTCTCTTTCTTTTTTTTGGGTGGCTCATATAAATCATAATTATTATTATAATGATTTTGCTCATTTAATTTATCGGAAGAATTAAAATTTATTAAATCATATGTATTCATATCGTTATTCTTTAAAATATTATTAATCAAGGGATATGCATGTTTTGTAAAATTATTATTTAGAATACTAGCCGTTGTAATATAATTCACATTTTCTTCTCTACATTTAATAGCTAGCTTACGAGCTTTTTCAAATCCATATTTTTTAACAGAAAAATATTTATGAACAGTTTTACAGTTGGCTCTCCAATGAGATACCCATATTTTTTGTTTCCTATCATAACTAACACCTGTTATTTTGGGTATATTTTTATCGTCATCAAATATTTCTTCGTCGTAACATAGAGGATCTATATTTATATTATTATTATCTAAGTCTTCTTCTTTGTATATATTATTATTATGGAAATTATTTATTTTTTTATCATTATGGTTTGTAATATCAGTTACAACACTATCTCTTATATTATTCACAACAGGGTTTATTGTGTTTGCATTATTTTCCATATTTTTTTCTTCCTTATTATCATTCATATAATATGATGAATTATCATTCACACAACATGATGTATTATCATTCACACAACATGATGTATTATCATTCACACAACATGATGTATTATCATTCACACAAAATGATGTATTATCATTCATATTATTTAAGGTACATGAAGAAACAAAATTGTTATTACTGCATAATTGATCAATATTATTATTATTATTATTATTATTATATATATTTGTATCGATTAAATCATTTTTGTTATTCATAATAGGTCCTACTTTCAATGATTCTTTATTATTACACATATGTAAATTATTATAATTTTCATTATCTATATAATATTGCTTATGTCCTATAATATCATTTTTTATAAATGGTGATATCATTTGTTCTCCTATATTATCCTTTTTATTATTTCTTATGTTTTTATTTGATTCATTTGTTAATGTCATTTTTGTAAAAGTATCCATACCATTTTTTGCTCTCATGTTTTTCTTGTTTCCCTCTAAATTTTGATTGACATTCTTTGAACTGTTAATTATATTATTATTAAATAAATTATTAGATAATTTAGGGACCATATTATTATCATTTTCAATTTTCCTATTTGTATATAAACCATTAATATAACTTTCTAACTGATTTAAATTTTTATTTATTTCATATTCAGGAGTAGAACTAACTGTTGTAAAAGAACAAAAGCTATCCTTATTTAATGTGGATGGTATATTAGATATATTTCCTTCTTTCTTATCTTCAGAATTATTAATATGTATTTCTCGATTCTCATTATTATTACATATATTTTGTATATTATTGTATCTATTATAATTCATATTTATATCATTAATATTTTCATTTTCTTCGACTATTGTATTATAATGAGGTTCTTCTATATCCTCATAAATAATGTTCTTATACACATTCATATTATTATTAACAGTATGATAATTATTATTAGTAATACTTTCATTTGAACAATTCTTATCATTTTTATATTCAACACATTCAGAAATATGTGTCATATTTTGAATATCTTCAGAATGTTTAATATTTGAATGATCATAATCCTTAAGGTTAGGTGAATATTTTACAAAATCATAATTATTTTTTAATTCACTATTTTGTATATGTCCATTAATATAATTCAAACATACATTATTTATATTATTATTATTATGATCCATAGCCATGTCTTTATTTGATTTGTAGATAAAATAAAATGGTTCATTATAATTAAATGGATATGTTTTATTTTTATTATTCCTTTTTTTAATATATCTTTTATCACCCGATATATATATTAATTTTTTGCAATGTATCGATTTGCCCATATTAAATGATGATAACCATAACTTAAGAAATAAAAATTCCTCATTAAAATTATTAATATTTTCTCTCTCCTCTATATTATGTATTTTATCATTGTTATAATATATTTCTTGTGTTTTATTTTTTTTCATATTTTTTTCTATAGATATATTATTTAAAATAGAATAAGACGAAGAATCATTTGGATGACAAAAATTATTCGAATCAACACAACTGTGATCAAATTGTTGTTCTTTTAAAAATGGTTTTTCTGTATTTTGTGACGTACTATATATATCTTTTATTATTATATTCTTATTATAATTGATTTCATTATTTGTATGACAAAATGTATCATGCATGGGATGGTGGTGATCATTGTAAAAAGTATTCATTTTATTATTATTATTATTATTATCATATTTTGTTTGTACAATCCTTTCATTTTCTATATTTTGTATATGGTTCTCATTTGCTAATTTATAATTTACATTATTTGAATAATCATATATAGAATTTGTATTTTCATTATATATTTCTTTATTGTTATCATCAGGATCAAATATTGCGGTACAGTAATTTCCATACGTTATTGTTTTATTATCCTTTTCTGTGTTATTCAAAATGGTGTATGAATAATTGTTTGATTTAATAATATCATTTGTTATATGTATATTGGAAAGATCATTATTTGATTTACAATCTGTTGATATATTACTATGCACAGATACATCTATATTATTATTATTATTATTATTATTGATATGTATGATATCACAATTATTTACTACTTGTTCATTTTTATATTCATCCTCATTTATCATACATTTTTGGTAAATATCTTTATTATACTTATAAGGTATTATTCTTTCTTCCTCTTTTTGTACTCCATATACTTTTTGATTGCTATAAAAATCATCTCCACAATGATTCCTACTGTTCATATTATTCACGCCCATGTTTACTTTTTTGTATGCACTGGAGTTATATATCTCATTATTCGAAGTGCAATATTCTTCTGAATTATTTGATTTTTCATCATTGTAATTATTAATTAATAAATTATTCATATAATTATGTGTTGGTATATCTGTCGATATATTATATTCACAGTGATAATACGTTTCACCTCTATCATCATTAATATGATGCACATTTTTGTTGAACATTTTTTCATCCGTATTATTTTCCATATGTATATTGTGATTATTATTTTGTTCATATACACTTTGTATATTTTGAACTAATTGATTTTTATCATCTTTTGGATATACAACATGTTCATCATAATTTTGTGATGTATAATTTAAATTACACATATTATTAAACTGAGGTGATATATCATCACTTTTAATATTATTTGTTATAATTTTATTTTTATAATTCTGCATATGTTCTTTTGTTTCATAATTCTTTTTGTAAAAAGAATATTCTTTTTCCTTATATATTTTATTATCTTCACAAAGATTTGTATCCAAAAATTTACATTCATTATATGTATTGTTTTGTATATGATTATTTTGGTGGTGATTTATTGAATCGCCAACAAAGATATTATGGCCATTCAATGAATTAACACTTTTTATATTTGCTATATTTTCTATATGTTTTGTATTTGCTATATTTTCTATATGTTTTATATTTGCTACATTTTCTACATGTTTTATATTTGCTACATTTTCTACATGTTTTATATTTGCTACATTTTCTACATGTTTTATATTTGCTACATTTTCTACATATTTTATATTTGCTATGTTCCCTTCTTTATAATTGCCATAATTGTTATAGTATATACCATTATCTTTATTATTATTTACTTCCTGTAAGTGCTCCATATTATTTAAACTAAGCTTTTTATCGCTTGATAAATTTGTCATTGAATTATACATAACATTATGTGGTGATATATTATCACCATTTGATACATCAATATGGTTATTTATTAATTTATTGCAATCAACACAATTACGAGTATAACAATTATTACTACGAGCATTCAAATTATATGTATCTTTATTATCGACATGACCTTTTGGTGTGATATTATTATAATCATTAATTTTATTGTTATAATTAATATTGTTAGTATCATTTATAACATGACTATAATTTTCTTGATTTTTTTCTTTTACATTTAGTTCCTTCTGTTTCATATAATGAACACTTTGATCATTCATATTGTAATTATTGACCATATTATTCATATTAACATTATTTATATCTGTATATAATTTTTTATCATCATTATATTTTACCTTATATGTGTGTAATATATTAACCATATTATCCTTTTTATTAGTATTGCAGGTTTTTTTGGTGCTGTTCAATAAGCACTGATTCATTATCTTATCTACCATATTTTTATGAATGTCATTATTTGGTGCGTTCATAAAGCTTTTATTAATTATATTGTTGTTCATCATATTATTATTTAGGATACTATCAAGAACAATATTATTATTAATAATATTATTATTAATTATATTATTATAAATTATATTATTATTTTTTTCAGCATTTTTTTTTAACTCTTCTATTTGTGTGCATTTTTGGTTTGTATTTTTTATTTGATGATTCACCAAAAGGGTGTTATTATCACTTGTCTTATTGCAGGGATTGTTATTATTATGATAATGGTTATTATGATTATTACTATTATTACTATTATTACTATTACTATTCATATCAATAATGTTGTGATTTTTTATTTTTTCGCGATTTTCTTTTGAATGATATAACACTTTATTATTCTCTAATTCGTTTATATTATTATACTTTTGAGCAGATATTTTAGGTGGGTTATTTGTAACGATTTTATGAACTAAAGTATTATTAATATTATTATTATTATTATTATTATTATTATACATATTATCGTCATAAGTGCATTTTTGATTTGTGTTTTTTTTATTTACATGACAGGAAGATATATTATTATTTAATTCTTCTTTGGATTTATTCAAATTAATATTTGAATTATTATTTGTTATGTTATTATTATAATATGTATAATCAATATTATTCATATGATCATTATTATCACAGTGGATATTATATTGATTATACTTGTTATGGTATTCTTTAGGATTTTTTTCATTTATCATAATATTATCAATATTCTTATTATGAATATGTTCAATAGAATGAAAATTATGATTGCTTGCATTTTTAATTGTAACATAATTTTGAGAAGGTACCTTTTTCAACATATCATTTTTATTATATGTATATATTTCACCCCTACTTATATTATCATTTTGATTAATTATCATATCTTTTTGATTTATCATCTTTTCATTTTGATTAATCATAATATTATTCTGGTTGATTATCATATCATTTTGGTTAATCATTCTTTCATTCTTATTAATTACCATATCATTATGTTTAATCATCATATCGTTTTTATATATGATACTTTCATTTTTATTAATCATCTTTTCGTTTTCATATATGATACATTCATTTTTATTAATCATCTTTTCGTTTTTATATATGATACTTTCATTTTTATTTATCATTTCTTCATTTTTATATACGATACTTTCATTTTTGTTTTTTACTTCCTCTTGTTTATTTTTCAGATCACACATCGTATATATATTTGCCTTAGAAGCTATAATATTTTTATCATTAAATAATATGTTGTTCATATTTGTATGATCATTTTGATTAATTTTATTTATATTATAGCTCATATTATTACATGAATTGTCCTCATTATTGTTACTATGTAAATCATTATACATATTTGTATACATATTATTATACATATAAATATTTTTTTCTTCCTTATCATTAATGATTAAACTCTTCTTTTCTAGACATTCCTTATCATATGATACATTACCATCTGATGCGAAAGAATTCTTGCAAGGAGTTTTTGTTCCTTGGTTTATGCTATTATCATTATTAAAAGAAAAAGAATAATTAATATTTATTTGATTACAATTGAAAGGACTATTCATTTTTCTTGTACTTAGATTACATAAATCTTAAAGAAAAAGAAGGAAAAAAAAAAAAAAAAAAAAAAATAGAACATAGCATAACATACAAAAAAGGAAGATTAATAAAACAAAAGGTATAAATCCAAACACTTGGAATTAAACATATCTAAGGGTATAAATAAATATATATATATATATATTTATTTATTTATTTATTTGTTCATATTAACATATTTTTATATGTGATATGTTGGTTCCTCCATTTTTAAAATTTCACAAATATATAAATCCAATACAAAGATAATGTATTTTTTTAATATATTTTTAATGTAAATATATTATCTTCATTAAAAAGTTACATTACATATAATATATTCATTAAATAATAAGAAGAATAAACACACACATATAAATATAAACATATATATATATATATATATATATTTATTTATTTTTGTTTCTTAAAATATAAAAAGCAATCATAAATATAAATATAAATGTATACTCGATTAAAATAGTAGAAATGATATACAAGTGATTCTTATGATAAATGAAATATATAATGGTCTATACATAACATATGTATACATATATATAATATGGTTGTTTACACTCGTTATATTATTAAAGTGGATTATGAAATATAATACAATCGTGCAATAATATATTATATATATATATATATATATATATAACAATTTAAATAAAACAAAAAGAAAAAAAAGAAAGAAAAAAACAAATACATAAAATACACATATAAATACATATATTATTATAAATATTGTTTTGTGTTCAAAAGCAGAGTAATAAATTATTTATATTCAAAATTTTGTTTTATTTTTCTTTTCTTATATATATATATATTTACATAAGGAGAAAAATAAACGATGACAAATAATGTCTACAAATATATTCATCAAGTTTATTATTATATACATTAAATGAACACACAAAAATAAATTACACTTAAAATACTACCTTATAAATATAAAAAAAATTTTATGTTTTTTTTTTTTTTTTTTTTTTTATATATTTAATAGTTAAATGTTCTCTTGAGATTTCATAATATAATTTTATATTATCTAAAAAAAGATTAAAAATATATGAATCTCCTTCAATATATAATATACAAATATATATATATATATATTTTTTTTTAAAATTTATAAAAACAAAATGAGAAAATATAAGTAAAAAGTACTTAATATATAATAAACAAAATTGTAGTATATATTTGTATATACATAATATATAATACAATTTATATATATGTATAAATAAGTATCTATATATATATATAATATATATATAACACAATAAAGAAGATGAAAGAATATATATAAAATAATAAAGTTAATAGATATACAAAAATTATAAAAACTTTAAATATTTATATATATATTATATTTAAAAAAAGCAAAATATATATTTAGAAGAAATGATACAAATATATATAATATTATTTGTATAATATAATATATATGTGATACATTTTCCCATTGATATTAAAATAATATATATATATATATATATATATATAAAGATATATTTTTTCACATTTAAATTTATTAAGGTGTATTATATATAGGTATTAAATTCAAATATTTTAAAATAATAAAATATATTTTATATGGTTAGATACTATTTTGAATTTAAAAAAAAAAAAAAAAAAAAAAACACATTCTATTATAATATATATAGCGTCATCTTGTATTTTATTTAAAGAAAAAAAAAAAAATAAATAATTATTATATATATATATATTTTTTTTTTTTGAATACTATTACAAAGATATTAATAAAAATAAATTAAAAATTAATAATATATGATAATTTTATTTTAAAATTGATACAAAAAGGCGTACACCTTAATATTATAATACATATAAGGTGGATATTTATTTTATTATTTAGATACCCCCTACAAATATATGTACACATAAATATATGCATATATAAAAATAAAAATATTTATTTAGTACATATATAATTATGTATTATATAAATTATATATATAAATATATTATATACTATTAAAAAAAAAAAATATATATATATATATTTTACATAAATCGCACACATATAAAAAAATAAATATATATTATATAATATATATATAAATTGTTATATATATATATATATCACCATCATATATTAATATATTTATAAATCAAAATATATTAATGTCTTTGTTATATTATTCATTTTAATATTTGAAAAAAAAAATCATCTTAATATTGCTACTTTTTTTTTTTTTTTTTAAATTAGTAATTAATACCTTCTTATCCGAAATAATTTAATAAATATAAAAATATATATATAAAATAAAGAAATAATAAAGATTAGATAAATATACATATATGTTTAGTTGTACTCCTAATATTATTTGTTTATAAAGAAAAACAATATATGGATTTAATATTAATAGGAAAAAAAAAAAAAAAAAAAAATTGAATAACTATGCTAAGAAGGAATATATTTTATATAGTATTTCCTTATTTTACATTTTTGCTTAAATAATATATAATTAAATATATGTATATAAATATATATATATATATATATATATATATATTTATTTATTTTTCCCTTATGAACAAATTGATTGATGATCAAATGTTAAAAATGTTTACGAATTTTATATTTATTTTGTTTTCCATTATAAATAATAATATACCATTATATATATATATTTTTAAGAAAAAATAGATGTGTATCTCCATATATATATTATATATATATATATAATATAATTATTATTTTTGTTTCCTTTGCGTACATATTTTATTTTAAGGAAAATTAATTGTTCAAAATAAAAAAAAAATATATATTTATATATTTGTAAATATTCTTTTTTTTTTCCCCTTTTATTTTATTTTTTTATATAATCTTATTTTAATAATTTTAAAAAATATGAGAACAACAAAAAAAAAAAAAATTTAAATAAAAAAAATTTACTAATAAGAATATAATAATAAATAAACAAATAAATAAGAATATTTAAGTTATTTATAAAACAGGTTAATAATTATTATATATTATTTATATTTATAGCATAAAAAAGCAAGTAGAAAAATTTATATATGGGCTTCTTCAAAGAAAAAGTGGAATTTACGTATATATCTAAAGCGTATATAAATATAAAAAAATAGGATCGTACACAAATAAATACATAATAAATAATAAAATATAATAATATATGTATAAATTTATTAATAGGGATATTAAATATTATATGTATATATATATAATATAATATTTTATTGCATATATATATATATAAATATATATATACATAATATAAAAAAAAAAAAAAAAAAAAAAAAAATGTAAAAAAATGTAAATATTTTTTATTTTCATTTTTTCTTTTTTTTTTTTTTTTTTTTTATATATTCATTTTTTGATAAATACAAAACTTATTATATTTTTTAAATTAAGTGTTTTTTTGTTATGTGTTTATATATATAAAATAATATATATAATATATAAACAGAAAATTATAATAAAAGTTTCATAATATATATAATATATATTATTTTATTTATTATTTTCTTTATATATTTCTTGTGTAATTTTTTGTTTTACATTTATATTCGTATATATATATATATATATATATTTATATTTGAGAATATATACACAGTTACACTTCCATTTAGTGATACTAATTTTTGTACGTATAAAAGAATATTCTTTTTTAAAAACATAAAAAGTGTATAAATATATATATATATATATTTATTTATTTATTTTATTATTTATTCATTAAAGTGTCGTATTTTATCGTTTGGCGGAAATGAAATTAAATAAGATATATTCTTTTATTTTCCTTTTTTTTGTGTTATGCGTATTACAAGAAAATGTAAGAAGGGTCTCATGTGATAGTAGTGCTGAGGGTGATAATGGAACAAATGGTGTGTCAGAATCAGGGGATGATAAGAAGGAAATAAAAAGAGATAGAGACACATTAGAAGAAATTGAAGAAGGAGAGAAACCAACTGAATCGATGGAAAGTCATCAATATCAAACTGAAGTAACAAGATTAATGGATATTATAGTTAATTCTTTATATACTCAAAAAGAAGTATTTTTAAGAGAATTAATATCTAATGCAGCTGATGCATTAGAAAAGATTAGATTTTTATCTTTATCTGATGAAAGTGTATTAGGAGAAGAAAAGAAATTAGAAATACGTATTTCAGCAAATAAAGAAAAGAATATTTTATCAATTACAGATACAGGTATAGGTATGACAAAAGATGATTTAATAAATAATTTAGGTACAATTGCAAAATCAGGTACTTCAAACTTTTTAGAAGCTATATCTAAAAGTGGAGGAGATATGAGTTTAATTGGTCAATTTGGTGTCGGTTTTTATTCTGCATTTTTAGTAGCAGATAAAGTGATTGTATATACAAAAAATAATGAAGATGAACAATATATATGGGAATCAACTGCAGATGCTAAATTTACTATATATAAAGACCCAAGAGGAGCTACATTAAAAAGAGGTACACGTATATCATTACATCTAAAAGAAGATGCAACGAATTTATTAAATGATAAAAAATTAATGGATTTAATTTCTAAATATAGTCAATTTATACAATTCCCTATATATTTATTACATGAAAATGTATATACTGAAGAGGTCTTAGCAGATATTGCTAAAGAAATGGTAAATGATCCAAATTATGATAGTGTAAAAGTAGAAGAAACTGATGACCCAAATAAAAAAACAAGAACAGTTGAGAAGAAAGTCAAAAAATGGACACTTATGAATGAACAAAGACCTATATGGTTAAGACCACCAAAAGAATTAAAAGATGAAGATTATAATCAATTTTTTAGTGTTTTATCTGGTTATAATGATAAACCTTTATATCATATACATTTTTTTGCAGAAGGTGAAATTGAATTTAAATGTTTAATTTATATTCCATCTAAAGCACCCTCTATGAATGATCAGTTGTATGCTAAACAAAATTCTCTCAAATTATATGTTAGAAGAGTTTTAGTTGCAGATGAATTTGTTGAATTCTTACCCAGATATATGAGCTTTGTTAAGGGTGTGGTTGACAGTGATGATTTACCTCTTAATGTATCTAGAGAACAATTACAACAAAATAAAATATTGAAGGCAGTTTCTAAACGTATTGTACGTAAAATATTAGATACGTTCCATAAATTATATAAAGAAGGTAAGAAAAATAAAGAAACCCTACGATCTGAATTAGAAAATGAAAGTGATGAAGAGAAAAAAAAAGAAATTACCAAAAAATTAAGTGAACCAAGCACATATAAATTAATATATAAAGAATATAGAAAATTTTTAAAGAGTGGTTGTTATGAAGATGATATTAATCGTAATAAAATTGCAAAATTACTTTTATTCAAAACTATGCAATATCCAAAAAGTATATCTTTAGATACATATATTGAACATATGAAACCTGATCAAAAATTCATTTATTATGCTTCAGGAGATTCTTATGAATATTTAGCAAAAATACCACAATTACAAATCTTTAAGAAAAAAAATATTGATGTACTTTTCTTAACAGAATCTGTTGATGAATCATGTATACAAAGAGTACAAGAATATGAAGGAAAGAAATTTAAATCTATTCAAAAAGGAGAAATCACTTTTGAATTAACAGAAGAAGAAAAGAAAAAAGAACAACAAATGCAAAAAATGTATAAAGCATTAATTGATGTTATATCAGATACTTTAAAAAATCAAATATTCAAAGTAGAAATTTCTAGAAGATTAGTAGATGCACCATGTGCTGTTGTATCAACTGAATGGGGATTATCAGGACAAATGGAAAAATTAATGAAAATGAATGTTAGCAATTCTGATCAAATTAAAGCAATGAGTGGACAAAAAATTCTAGAAATTAATCCAAATCATCCAATTATGATAGATCTTTTAAAAAGATCAGTAACAAACCCTAAAGATCTTGAACTAACAAATAGTATTAAAATTATGTACCAATCAGCTAAATTAGCATCAGGATTTGATTTAGAAGATACTGCAGATTTGGCTCAAATTGTTTATGATCATATTAATCAAAAATTAGGAGTTGATAATAATTTAAAAATTGACGATTTAGATCCATCTATATTCGAAACCAAAAAAATTGAAGATGAAAATGACTCATCTAAATTTGAAGAGGAAATTAATATAGATGATGAAATACAAAAAAAGGATAATAATGGAGATGATGATTTAAATATTAAAAGTGACGAATTATAAGCTCACTAAAAGGAAATAATATATATATATAAATATTTATTTAAATATACTATGAAATACTATATAAATTAAATATATTCAAGTGCAAAATATACATATAAATGAAAAAAAAAAAAAAAAAAAAAAAAAAATACATATATATATAATTTTACTTTGGGTTTATATATTATTTATATATAATTAAGTGCCCCCAAAAAAAAATTAATAAATAATAGGAACAAATTAAATTTTTTTTTTTTTTTTATTATATATAAAAATATTACATATATAGAATAATTTCAAAAAAAAAAAAAAAAAAAAAAAAAAAAAAGAAAAATAAAGCAGAAAAAAAAAAATTGCAAAATAATAAAAATAAGAAAATAATTATTTATCTAATTAAATGATGAATATTAATATATTGTGGAAAAGACAAGATTATTATATATATATAATTTTATTCGATTTATATATAAATTTATATAATATATATATAAAATACATACTTGAATGCTTGATATAATTTTTTTTTTTTTTTTTTTTTTTTTATTTTAAATACAAAGATCAATTTTTATGTATGTTCATAAAAACGCATTTTCTGAACTTTATATTTAAAATAAAAAAAAAAAAAATTATTATAGATAAATAAATAAATATATATATTATATATATATATATAATTGATATAATATTAAGAATTAATAATCATATACTTTTTAATACTTAATAATACAATATATATGTTATTATTAAGATAATTGTATATAATATCTTATATACATGTTATAGGAAAAATATTAAATAATTTTTTTACAATTATTTAATAGATATATACATTACGGTTCGAACTTTAATAATATATATATATATATAATATATAATATAATATTTCTTTTTTTTTTTTTTTTTTCGATTATGTAAATTAAATTATACAGTATAGAAAATTATGTAATCCTAAATTTATATATTTTCTATACACTATATGAATAAAACTTAATACGCATATTTTTATAAATTTTATTTTTTAAGTGAAATATAATATAATTTTATAAAAATATATACATTTTATATTTTCCAAAGTGTTATATATATATATATATATATATATATTATATCCA
Source organism: Plasmodium gaboni (assembly GCF_001602025.1). Classification (NCBI taxonomy): domain Eukaryota; phylum Apicomplexa; class Aconoidasida; order Haemosporida; family Plasmodiidae; genus Plasmodium; species Plasmodium gaboni. The sequence continues at coordinate 734,860 of NC_031492.1, read as the reverse complement.
TTGAATATTTTCTATATATATTTCCAGTATACAATATTTTAAAATAACAAATTAAATTAAAATATTAATATGTCATTTTAATAATAAAAGAATGGGTATATATATGTTTCTATTTGTGTTTTGGACGTATTTTTTTTTGATATAATTTTATTATTTGTTTTTCTTAAAAGAATCATTATTAATAATTCTAACATATGTTGAAAGATAATAACGAAAGAATAGTTACATAATTTATATTTAAAAAATTAGTATATAGAAATAAGGTTATTCTTTTTCTTTTCTTTTTTATATGATGAGAAAATTTAATTGGCGATATTGTTATTTATATTATGCTTACTTTTAATTCTTTGAAAGTATGTATAAAAAATAATGAAGTAAATGAGCGTCAAAAGAATGAGTAGTTTTCAATCTGATAAAAAAAAAAAAGAAAAAAAAAAAAAAAGTAACAATCCGAAAGCTTTTATTTCCATCTATATAATCATATATATATAATATATATTTTGTATTGTAAGTTCAGTTTTGCAATTTAGTATATTCCTTTATATATATATATATATAATTTTCATTTTAATTGTTTTATAAACTTATGAAATAAAAAAAAATAATAATAAAATAATATATTTGTATATATTAATTATATAAAATAAATACTTATTAAAAATGGGCATTTATAAAATTTATATAGCATTCTTATTTTACACACAAGAGGGAACTCATTCATAGAAATAAAAAAAAAAAAATAATAATAAATGAAATAAAATAAAATAAAATAATATAAAATAAAATAATATAAAATAAAATAATATAAAATAATATAATATAATATAAAATAAAATAATAATCTTATAATATATATATATATTTATATATATCCCATTTAAATACAATATATATATAAAAGAATATTTTTATATTTACTCATTTAATAAAATATATAATAATATTCAATATTAAAGAAAAGAAGAGGGGAATATTATTTTTTTATGAAATTTATATGACCTTTATATTTCTCTCAAAATTTTTTTTATAAATGATTATTTTTTTTCATCAAAAATACAACCATAGATTTAGAACTTAGTTATGTTGTAAATATATAATATAGCAGTATAATAAATATATTATGTATATGTGAGTACTCCATTTGATATATTAAAAGTAAGAAATTGTTTTTTTCTGATCATAAAAAAGCATATATATATATATATATATGTGTATGTATATTCTATTATAACCTGTTAAATATATATCTCATATATATGATTATTTAATTATGTTAAAATGGAAAGGAACTTATTAAATAATGATTATTCAGTAAAGAATAAGAATCGTTTATATAATTATAATATATACAAGAATAATAAGTATGAAATAGGTCCAAGGAAGTTATATCATTTGTTAATACGTGTAGGTATAACATTCTTAACCATATTTATAGTTTCTCTATTTATAAAACATAATACGTTTAAGGAAAAGAATAATTTGTTTCTTATGGTTACTAGTCCAGATGTGTTAGAACTATTTAATTGTTTAGGATTTCCATCTAATAGTAAAGAAATAGTATATGGGAAATTAGAAAACTGGGGATTTAATTTATCTGATATTGGTGATATAGAAATAAATAAAAATTATAAAGATGAAGATTTGTCTACTTATAAATATTCTATAAATACATATAAGAATATATTGTTATCTTCCTTTGAAGTAAATAAAGTGAATAGTTTAATTGATAAAAATAACTTATTATATATGTATTTAGAATTATTAAAAAAAAAAGAAATAAAAACATTTTATGAGTTTTTAAATACTTTCATGATATTACAAGATTTAAATTGTTTGCCTGTAAATTATAAGGGAATATATATTAATGGGAATTTATTTATCCGCAAAAATGAATATGATATATTTAAATCTGATATAAATGTTATAAAAGAAAGAAATAGTAAAATGTTAATTGAAGAAGAACCATATTTATATTTAACACATCATGGAGGTAAGAAAAAGAATTCTATTCATAATATTTGTAAATTTTCAAGAGATGGATATTTTTTAGGATCTGTTTTGTTACCCTTTGAAGAAAATGGTATATTTTTTAATTCTATAAGTTTAAGAGGATTATTATTATATGAAAAGAAATTATATGTTGCAGATTCATTTAAAGAGAATTCAAAAATTCTAATCTTTTCAGATAGTATATCTAATTTATCAAATAGAAGAGAATATATTTCTACATTTATAACACAAAATTATAAAACCAATCCATTAATGATACATCCATATGGTATAAAAAAATATAATGATTATTTTTATATAAGTTCACAAAATACAGGAACTGTTTTACGTTTTAACGTAGAAAATGGACAACTAGGAGAACCAGTAGATTTATATAAAAACACATCGCAAGGTTTAGTAATTAAATTAAATAACAATGATGAAATACGTGGTCTTGATTTTGATAATACTGGAAAATGTTATGTTTCAAATAAACAAGTAGGTGTACAAATATATGATACGAATTTTAAGCTTATAAGAATTCTTCCAGTTTTTTCTCCTATATCTATTCTTTTTAATAGTACAAATAATCATATACTAGTTGGTAGCTCAACAACACATGATATAAAAGAATATGATGTCAATAATTATGAACTTATTAAAGTTATTAAACACCCATTACTTAAACATGTTGCAGGTATAAATATATATGAGGATTCTCTTTTTGTAGTTTCTCAAAAAAAAAATAAATTATTGGAATTTTCATTATCATCTAGTTTGTTAAAAAGTATTACCATAGATGGATTCAGTGATATAGGAGAGCGTGTCATATTATCACCAACATGAAGAGATCCTATTTTCACCCCACATTATACATACATAAATAAACATAAATACACATAAATACACATAAATACACACATATATATATATATTGAGAGAAATTCATATATTTTTTCTCATTTTTATTTATAAGTCTTATAATTTTGCAGAACAATTATAAATATATATTAATATTATGTTTAGTATGTTTTCTTTTATATTATAATTTTTTTTTATCCATTTATAATATACATATATTATATATATATATATATATATATATATATATTTAATATAAGACTTCAATTTCTTCACAAACAAATTAATTTTTTATTTAAACACTTCTCCATTATTTGATTAAATAAAATAAAATAATATGAATAAAATTTATATATTTTTTTATTTGAAATTATTTTTTGGTTATCCATTATGATGATATAATAAAAAAGAAAAAAAACATATATATATAATATATATAATTTTAATTATACACATATGTTATATATATATATATATATATTTATTTATTTATTTATTTTCCATATTATATTTAAGAAAGTACATTTTACATTTTTATCATTAAAATTATTTATTTTTTAAACATATTTCTTTCAATATGATTAAGTAAAAAAATAAAAAAAATTAACACTTAACAAAATTATATACTACATTTGGTATATATATATATATATATTTTTTTTTTTTTTTTTTTCCTTATAAATTTATATTTTAGGGGAACTACAATGTTCTAAGATAATTTTATAAAAACGAAATAATATGGTATAATATATTCTTATATCTTACACATATATTTAGAAATGTACTTAATTTTTTTATTATTATAATATGGTTTTCAAAAATATTATATTTTTCAGTGTATAAAAAGATATAAATATAAGAACCCTTCATAATCGAATTTTCTTTTTTTTATTATTGTTTTTTTTTTTTTTTTTTTTTTTTTTTTTGAATTTCTATTTCAATATTTCAGAGCTGATCCTATAACATAATGATATTATTAACATGAAATTTTTTTCCCTCCTGCTCCTGTTGGTTCTCTACTTATGTGATTTGTGCTTAAGTAGAATGTTTCGCTTAAACTTTATTAAAAATAATACACCTAGAATAAAAAAAGAAAGTCAACATAATATAAGAAATATAAAAAGAGGGGTAGAAAAATTATTTAGTTCTAGCAATAAGAATAAGGATTGTGAAGTAAATACTTTTTATGGGATTAAAGAAAAAGGATTTAAAACAGATAGGGCTCCTCCTTATTTACTTAATTTTAAGAATTGCAGAGATATCTTAGCATATACAAATGATATAGATAAAGATTGTTTATTACAAATACAAAACTTGGCTAAATTAGATATAATAAAAGGACACATCACTATATTACCAGATGTACATTTAGGGAAAGGAATAATTATAGGATCTGTATTTTTAACAAAAGATTTTATTATCCCTAATGGGGTTGGTGTAGATATTGGATGTGGTGTTTTATGTATTAAAATAAATAATTTAAAAAAAAAAGATTTAAATGAAAAAATTATAAATAATATATATAATAAAATTAAGAGAAATATTCCTTTAAGTTTTGATATGCATGATCAAGGAGTGTTTGATTCAAAGAATATTTTTTCTAGTTTATTAAATACATATGGTAGTCCAAATATTAAGGGTATAATACAACCTAAACATTTTAAGCAGTTAGGTACATTGGGTGGTGGGAATCACTTTATAGAAATTGTGTATGATGCATCTAATGATTGGAACAAATTAGAAAAAGAAGAATTAAGTATAAAAGATGAAACAAATAATATAAATATGAAAGATAATATGTGCAACCAAAATGATGTAATTGAAAAAAATTGTGCAATAAATACTTCTATTTTGAATAATAAAGAAAAAAGAAATAACATTTTTAATAATAATTCTGTGCATAAAAAAAATGAAATATTAACAGAGTATAATTATTCTAATGTACATAATGATATTTCTTTAAATAATAAAAACTACGATCTATCAGATGTTTATATTTTAATCCACTCAGGTAGTCGAAATATAGGAAAAAGTGTTGCTGAATTTTATGATATATTAGCAAGTGAAGAAAGCAAAATGAAAAGAAATGATTTAGCTTACTTAGATTTAAAAAAAGATAATGGGAAAAATTATTTAAAAGACATGAAAGTGTGTTTAGAATATGCAAAATATAATAGAATATATATGATGAAAATAATTGAAAAAATTATATATGAAGAAACTAAGTGTACTTTAAATTGGGATCAATCTATAAATATACATCACAATTTTTGTAATTATGAACAAGTTGTATATCTTGATAATAATGAAATAAAAAAGGAATACATGTATGTGACAAGAAAAGGTGCTACATCCTCCAAAAAAAATCAATATGGTATTATTCCTGGGAATATGAAAACAGGTTCCTATATAGTAAAAGGTAAAGGAAATGTTTTATCATATAATTCATGTTCCCATGGTTGTGGAAGAGTATTAAGTAGAACAAAAGCAAAACAATTTATCAAACAACAAGAATTTATTGATATTATGAAAGGAGTTAAATGTGATACAAATAATAAAATTAGAGATGAAGCACCTCAAGCTTATAAAAACCTAAATCAAGTTTTAAAAAATCAGGAATCATTAATATATCTAATCAAAAAGTTAAATCCAATAATTAATATAAAGGGCTTCTAAATGAAAATAGCCACAACATAAAATTAAGGCAACATACATATATTATATATATTAAATGTAGTCATTATATATATTATATATATAATATTATTTTATTTTTTTTTTAATTTTTTTTTTTTTTTTATTATTATATTATTTTATTTTTTCTATTATTTTTAAAAAATTTACTTATTTTTTTTTTGTTATCATGCAATATATTTTTAATATGTAAATATAAAGGTTTTTTTTTTTTTTATTTTTTTTCGTCATCTAATAAAATTCAATAAATATATATTTCTATATATATATATTATATATACATAATGTATATAATATTTATTCAATATATTTAACCTATATTATTTTTTATTTTATTTTTTGAATACTGAATGGTGCAAATTGTTCTCCCCATGACCCTTATAAAAAAATATATATTCTTCTCCGGATCATAAAAAAAAATGTATTATTTGAGAATAATAAATCCTTTACATGTATGTAATATTAAAAAAATTATTAAGAAAAAATATATATATTCATATAAAATATATAATTTTTTCCTATGACAATAGGAATGTTTATTAATAAATATAATTATAATAATAATATATTTATAATAATAAATACATATTTAATAAAACATTCTTAATTATATCTATAATATAACATATGATATATTAATATACATATTATTATATATATATATATATATATATATATAACAATATTTATTCATATATACTTTTTTATTTTTGTTATTTTCGACCCAGAAAAAAAAAATATATATAAAATAATAAAAATTTTTCGATGTTGTTGCATATATTATATTTATATATAAATATATTATATATATATTAATATAAATATATGTAAAATATTTATTTTTTATTAGAAAATAAAAATATATTCATAATAATATTATACATTAATTTTTATAAAAAAAAA
>NC_031492.1:711438-728113 GCF_001602025.1 Plasmodium gaboni | reverse complement strand
ATTTATTATTCAAAAAAAAAAGTACATTAATATATTCTAAGGGTCAAGAAATCAAAAAAAAAAAAAAAAAAAAAAAAAAAAAAAAACAAAAAAAAAAAAAAAAACCAAAAAAAAAAAAAAATATTATTAATATATATATTATATAATTACTAATTTTATTTTTGATAAAGCATAATATTTCTAATAGAAAAAAAATTATGTATTTATATATTAAATAATTCATAATGTATGAATATTTTAGTATATATTAATATTTAACTTTTTTTTATATTTCCTTACAAAAATAAAATAAAATAAAATAAAATTGAATAAAATTGAATAAAATACATTTTAATTCAGCATAACATAGATAATATATATATATATTCCTTATAAAATATAGAATTAAAGTAATATATTAAAATAATGATGTTGTAATTATTTTTTATGTTCCAGATATATATATGTATGTATATATATACATATAATATTTAGTTACCATTGAAAATAATGATTATATATGAAAATATATTTATTTATATATATTAAACAAAGAATTAAGCACAACCAAGTATTTTTATAAAGATATATAAAAAGAAAAACATTACGTATATTATTACTAAGGAAAGAACAAACAAAAAGGGAATATAATAAATAAATAAATAAATATATATATATATATATATATTTGTAGGATACAAAAAAGAAGAAAAAAAAATGAATCTCTTGTTTATTTGATTAAAACATATATAAAAGTATTTATTTATATATATATATTTTTTTTTTATCTCTTTCCATATATTTTAATTTTTTTTTTTTTTTTTTTTTTTGTTATTCAAACATGGCACAAGATAGCTCAGATATAATAATGTCCGTAATAATAGATTTTGAAATATACATAACAATATTCATATTATTAGTATTTTTTGCAACTAAGAAAATCAATAAAATAATTGATTCCAATTTTTATAATAATGATAAATTATTTAAGAGATTATCAAAACATTTTTATATAGCAGAAGTGTCTGCATATTTTAGTCCGTTAAGATATATATTTCAAAGTGCTGTATATCATTCATATTATTTTCTAACAATATTTATATTAATATATATTTTTAGATTATATTCTAGTTATAAGAAATGGATGAGACAATATTTTGTATCATATTTTAGTTTCTCAAATTTTTATAGAGAAGATATTAATGAACCAGGAATGGTTCCAGAATATGATGGATTAAATGTTACATTTATTATATCATTTGTGTTTGGAAACTTGGCTTCTTTTTATTTTTATAAATATTTATGTAATATATTTAAAAGAGATAGTAAACGATATATAGATATAAGAAGAACTAATGTATTAAATTACTGTGTACAATTAGCAAAGGACGCTTATAATGAATTTATAAAAAATCAACTTCAAAAAAAAAAAAAAAATGCCAAAAATTCTAAAAACAAAAAAAATAAAAAAATACCCAAATTTAAATTTGAATTAAATGCTAACCCAGATACGTTAATTATTAATAGTGATAATAATCCATATGAGCAAAATGAGAATAATGTAGGTCCTGAAATTAAACTAAAGAAAAAAAATAATATTTTATTTAAAATGCTTAACATTGTTTATATTAATACACATGTATTACATGGAGAAAATACATTATATGAAGAACATCCTTTAAAAAAGAAAAAGGACTTGAAATTTGATATCAAGAAACTTCTTTTAAAATTGGTAAAGATTTTGTGGAATTTTATAATGGCTTTAAGAAGGATACAGGCAACAAAGGATGAAGTCAAAGTGGTTGATACAACGAAGGAAGAGTTTTCAAATCAAAAAAATGATATGAAAAATGGAATGGTTGATATGAAAAATGAAGTGGTTGATATGAAAAACGAAATGGTTGATATGAAAAATGAAGTGGTTGATATGGAAAATGAAACGACTGATAAAGAAAATGGTACAACTGATAAAGAAAATGGTACAACTGATAAGGAGTATGAGATAAATGATGTAAAAGACGAAATGAGTGAATCCATAAATAATATGAATAATATACATAATATAGATAATTTAAATAATTCATACAATACGAATAGTACAACAAATGAGGAACATATCTCACCATCTATTAATATAAATGATATTAAAATAAATAATAATAACGAAACTGATGAAGCAAAACATACACCCCAGGGTAGTACTATTAGTAACATTAGTATGAATGGTAATGAAAAAAATGAAGATAAAATGATTGATAAAGATAATATCTTGATGAGTTCTTCAAATGCAGAAGAATTAAAAAAAAACCAAAATGATATTATTAATAGTAGCACTACTACTAATAATAATAGTAACAATAATAATAGTAACAATAATAACAATAGTAATAATAATAAAGCTGGTGACTTGCAAAATGATGTTGTAAATAAAGAAAATATAACTGCTGAGACAGAATATACTGATATAAATTTATGTGATATAAAATCTAGTCATCATGAAGTATTCGTATGTAATTCACATTATCAATTCAAGAGCATAATTGAAATATTAATGTTAAATTTACCTATATATTTTTTCTTTAAAAATAAATTATATGTTAAAACATCATTCACCATAATGTTATATATTTTAAATTTTATAATATGGAATATTATAACAGTCCTATCTATGATTAAACCATCATTATTAGTTTATTATTATATTATAAATGAACATATTTCTGAAATATTAACTGAAAATATTAATGAGTTTGAAAAAAAAATTATGCTACACTTCTTTTATGGATTTTTTTGTTCTTCTCTTATATATTTAAAATATTATTTTAAAATAGAATTTAAATTAATAAGAATTGAACATATAAATAATATTGATAGAATGATTAATAAATCCTTGAATGAAGCTCATAAATTAAAATTGAAAAAAATCATCAAAAATTATGATAAATTAAAAATTTTCCCATTACTTTTAGATTACCAAAAAAAATGTATATATGTAGAAAAAACGTTATTAAAAAATAATAAAGAAATCGAAGAGTTGAAAAAACAAAGAAAATTAAAAAACGAACAATTGTGTTTAGAAAATATTAATAAAATAGCACAATATTGTGATAAAGAAACAGCTAATGAATTATTAAACAAAATTAAAAATATATTATTAAATGAATTACCTGAACGATTAATTAATAACTTAACTCAAAAATTAACAGATGAAATATATGATAGTATGAAAAAAGAACATATCTCATCAGAATATAAGGAAAATAATAATTCTACATCTTTATCGTCACCTTCATCTTCATTTTCTCCTCTTAAAAAAGGTTTAATACAAAGATTCATTCATGGAAGAAAGGTTAATAAGAATGATGAAGATCTAAATAATAATTCAAAAGATTAAAATAAAATATAAAAAATGAGCAAGTTGATAATTTATTTTGGGAAAATAAATATGTATCTATATGTAAAATTTGAAGAATGCAAATTTTATACATTCATGTATATTTTAAACAAAAAGAAAATATCATACACCAGTTGTGGGAGTACAAAAAAAAAAAAAAAAATAATAAAATATATAACTTAATAATTAAATGAATAATCAAATGATAGACATTATTTATAACAAAAAAAAAAAAAATAAATAAATAAAACCAAAAATTAATGAAAAAAATAAAAGTATATATTATATATATTAATATATATTTTTTTTTTTGTATGTTTTAGGTATATAATGATAAATTAATATATTATTATATGCATCTACATTAATATATACAATTAATATTATAGACAATTCCTTGTATATATATCATTCGGTCTTATATATATATATATTATATATATATATATATTTTTTTTTTTTTTTTGTTAAGTAACTTAAATTCACTTTGTTTATGTTATTTGTTCGTATTAATATAAATTTTCCGAATATTTAACAATAAAAGTATATGTACAATATAAACATTGTGCATATATAATTATATATATATTTTTATTATTTTTTAATGTTTTTTTGAAATTTTATTATTTTTGTTATTGATTTATAAATTTTGATTTATATTTTTTTTTTAATTATAGTTACACATTAATTTAATACATTATTTATATTTATTTTGTTTTTGGACTATTCCATTATAATTATAATGTTTTAATAATAATCAATTCATTTAAAAAACTTTCTACTAATTTAATAATTTTTTTTTTAAAATAAATTATACTAACATATAAATATAAATATATATATATATATATATATATGTGTGTATTTATTTTTGTTTGTATTTATTTATTCATTCATTCACTAATTTGTTGATTTAGTCATATTTATTTTTTAAAATGGATGTCTGTTCCATGATTGTTTTGTATTTTTGGATCTTAGAAATTTGAAAGGATTTTTTTCAGGTACATATTTATATTTATAATTTTCATACAATTCTGAATGTGTATAATTTGATGGTAATAACTCATCCTTATCATCGGTAACAGCTGATTGTTTTTTTAGCCAGTTATCGAAAATATGTACTCCTTCATCCCAATCATATTTATATTTGAATTGTTGATTTTTATTTTTTTTATTTTTATATTTATTATTAATTGAATAAAATTTTTTGAAATCTTCTTCAAAGTCGTAATTATCATCATATATTCCTACACCTATGTATATATTTCCAGCTGGTCCAAGAATAACATAATCTTTATTATTTTCAATGTTTTTTAAATTTTCTTTTGTTTTTAATAGACATTTACATAAATTTGATGAGGATATAACATAATCAGCTGATTCTTTATAGAATGCTTTAGTGTGAATATAATTATATTCACTAAATGCGAATAAGAATATTTTGACTGGTAGATAGGAACCTGGTTTCATCATTAATTTTAAAGAACAGTAACCATCCATGGAATTATTCATACCATCAGGATAATACCATAATTGTAAATGATCAAAACCTCCTAAATTAAATATTGGAGACTTAATTGGTTGACCTAATCTTTTAGTATATTGTTTAGATAATAAAGGTACAAAATTGATAGGCCATATAAAATTCATACCTACTGATATATTTGCAGGATATGTTTCAGCAGATCCTATAAATTGAACATCAAAATAATTATTTTGTACTTTTTCTAAACCACCATAACCTGTATTATTATGACTTCTTTGATAATAATTATTAGAATAATAATTTTCTTCTAATTTTTCTTGATCAATTGAATCTATTAAATCTTTAACTGTATCATCATAATATTTCCAATTTCCCCTTTTAATATCATTACTTATATTATTTACATTCCATCTTCTTTTCTGTTTTATTCCACTATCTTTTTTTTTCTGTTCTTCTCTTTTACGTCCAGTTCTTAAATGTACATTAGATGGATTTAAATAACTAGGAACAGAGGAATCAAATTCACTTTTTTCATTTATTTCATTTATATTTTCTCCATGATTTATATAAGCATATCCTGGATAATTCCTATCATATAATATTTTACCTATACTTGAATCCATATAATAATGTGTTCCTACTTTTTTATATCTTTCTATTTTTCCTTCTTTTGTTAACTCATCACTTTTTTTTACTTCTTCATTTTTATCCATTTCTCTCTTTTTTTTTTTTTCCTCATTAGATACATTTAATATATATTCTATATCTTTTTCAAACTTATTTAGTTCTTCGTTTGTATTAGAATTATTCGCTTTCTTTATATTTTTATCATGTTTTTCATTTTTCTTTGTCTGATTAGCATCAGGATTTCCCATTTTTTCACCCATACTAGATTTAATATATTCATTATAATCATCATTTGTGAAGGGAGTAGATATTTCTGGTTTTATTTTAACTTTCCTAGTATCAGCAAAACCTTCTAACTTTTCTCCTTCAATCATTAGAAGAGGTAATCCTTCATATAGTGTAATATCTTTTACATCTTCAATTTTTTTTTCATTTATTTCTTCATCTTTTGATTCTTCACTTTTTTTATATTCCATTAATTTCATATGTAATTCAGGTGCTATTTCTTCTAAATTTTCGACATTTTCTAATTCTAGGCAATCATCACCATCATCAACATTTTTCGTTTTTTCTTTAGCATCTTCGTTTAATAAATCTTTAAATTGTTTAGGGTTAAAAAAATTGCTTTGTGTAGCATATAAAATATTTACTTTATCATTTCTATTCTTTTTATTATTTAAAAAATATTCTTTATTTTTTTTTTTTTTATAATTCTGTTTTTTTTCATTTGTATTGTTTATTATGAACAATTTTATGATAGTATGCCCATTATTCCTTTTATGGAAAATACTATGAATTTTCTTCTTTTTTTTGTTTGACAAATTATTTATGGGGTAAAAAACATTCCTTTTATTCTTTAACAAACAAAGGTTATTTTTCATAAGGACCAAAAACAAAACATTTAACAGGAAAAATCCAAGGATCATTATTATAAAGTAATATATATATATTATATATATGTAAAATAGCTATTCCATTTTTTTTATGTTTTTTTTTTTTTGTATATACTTTAATTATCAAGGGATAAATTAGAATAAAAAAAATAAAAATTTCATAAGGGTGTATATTTTTTTTTTTTTTTTTTTTTAATTAATTATCTTTTAGGGGTATATAACAGAAAAAAAAAAAAAAAAAAAAAAAAAAAAAAAAAAACAGAAAACCTGTGTATTTATTAAAGTGTATATAAAAATATATTATATAATATAAATATGTTATACTTTTAAATTATATATTATATAATTTTTTTATGTAATATCTATTCCTTCATATGAGATATATGGTGATAATCATGAAAATATATTTATATTTAATTTTATACAAAAAATTAGATTCTTCAAATGAAAAAGAAGAATAAATAAAAATCTTTTAAACATTAAAAAAAAAAAAAAAAAATTAAAAAAAAATATAATAAACATATATGTACACATACACATATATATATATATAATATATATTTTCTTTTTTTTTATATTTATAACAAAAAATATATTAAAAACGGTATAATTGAAATTATTTGGTAAAGAGTTACTTTTTTTTTTTTTTTTTTTTTTTGCATATTTCTATTTCTTTATTCCTTTCATTAAGATCTTTTATAATATTTGCAACTTTATTAGGCCTAAAGAAGAAAAAATAAAATATAACATATGAAAAATTATTATATATTATAATATATTAATATATATATTTTTTTTTTTTTTTTTTTTTTTTTTTTTTTTTTTTTTACCTTCCGTATATTAATTTATATTTTAATACTTCGACTGCGCCTTCATTCAAGGTATTGTCTTTTAATACGTATTTTCCTAAAGTAAAGCAGACGAGTGTTTTTTCCATTTTTCTGGCTTTAGAAAAATATGCAGCCATATTTGCAGCATATTTAATATCATCATCAATAATTATATCAGCTAAGTTTGTATCTGCTGTAATAATTTTATCTTTAATTTTTTTATTTCTTAGAATAACATGACCTCCTGGATATTCATGTACATGAAACCATAAATCATTGAACTTGAGAATTTGCGTTGAAATTTTTTCATTTTGTTTACTATTTTTCCCTATGATTAGAAAAGGAGAAGATAAATCTGTTTCGTTAATTTTAATTAATAATGAACCTTTATAGATATTTTGAGGTGTTCTTATTGTATTTGGTTGAGTATTTATAATTTTTTTCATTAAGGTTTCTTCTTTTTTTTTATCTTCTTCTTGTTTTTTCACAAATTTTTTTCGATTATCTTCTAATGAATTATATCTTAATTCATTTTCAATTAATTTTAAAGCATCATAAGTTTTTTTATCTAACCAGTCATTCATTTTTGAGATTGTATGATTAAACACAGTTAACTTATTAATATTTTCGTGTAATAAATATGCCTTTTCACATATTTCTCTGTCATTTTTATATTGTAAAAGCATATCTTCATATTGTGGTAACTTTTTTTTTAAAAAATCTTTACAATATTTTAAGGTAGTATAAAATTCATTTACAGAGAAATAATTACAATAATAATAGTATACTAATTCTATTGTTGTTTCGAAATGAATATGTTTATTATCATTATCTAATAATTTTATATTCTTTTTATCATTTCTTATTTGATTAGTATCAATGTTATTTTTTGTAATATTATTATTACATTTAGTATATTCTTCTTGTTGGTTATACATATGGGTATAATCTAAACTATTACAATTACCACCCTTATTAATATTATTATTATTATTAATATTATCAATATTATCAATATTATTATCATCTTCATTTGTATTGCCTTGGTCACCACCCTTCACAGAATTAAACTGCACTCCTGGAATATTACTAACAATAGTGTAATTTTTTTTTTTTTTTGATTTTACAAAATTAAGAACCGATGGTATATTTAATTTATAATCATAATGAGGGTAGAATATAAGTTCATCCGTCTTTTCTTTTAAATTTAAAAAACGCAACCATTTAATATAAGCTTTATTAAAGAAATCCAACAAGGTACCCTTGTCCATTTCTTCAAATTTGATATGAGTTGGTATATTTAAATAATCACAAAATTTTAATAACATATTATAACTTACCCCTTCATACATATCCATTAAGGATGAAATAAAATTTTGTTCTTTTCTAGATTTAAATAGATTTGAAAATGTTGAAAAAAATTCATAATGATCTGGTATTAATTTACATTCATTATTTTGTGGAAATATATATTTATGTCCTTCTTTATAAGATTTATCTATTGTTTTTTCTGTTACATAATTGTGTGGTGAAATTAAAATTTCATTAGTACTTTTATTAATTAGAAAAGAAATACAAGAATTATTATGTAGGTCAAATAATAAAGTAACTTTTCTAGCACTATATTGATTATTTAAAATATCTTCTATATCTATATCTTCTTGACTTTTACGTTTTAATATTAAATCAATACATAATATTTTAACAAAACTTTTTTTCATATATACATTGGATATAATAGAATATTTAATAACGGGATTTAATTTTTGAGCATAGTCATCTTCAATAAATCTATTAAATAATTTTTTTATTTTTAACCCTAAAGAAATGACTGGATTTGCATTATCATAACATATATACAGATAATATTCTTTATCTCTTTTTGATAAATGTAATACTATAGTTTTGTCATCTGCTTGTGTTATATGTTCAACAATTGAATCTGACAACAAGCTATTCAATTCTATTGATAATAAATGTAATGTAGTATAATCAAGTGGTTGTAATTTATGAACATTTTCGTTTTTATTCGTTTTTATTTTATTATTAAAACAATTCTTAGAATTTTTTATTTCATCAGCTTTACGTTCTAATATATTTATATATGTCTCATCCTTTTTATCATATTTTGTGTATCGATAAGTTGTTTCGTCATTTTCACCATATAACTTTTGTATTTTGCTGCTATTAGTATAGCATCCTTTAGAGAAAAAAGAATAGTCCTTTCTTTTCTTCTTTTTTTCTTTTTTAATAACATTATAATAATTATTATATGTATCAGGAATACGATAGGTATTATAAGATAAAAAACATAAATTAAAATTAGGCTGTAATCGAATTCTCCTACAAAAGAGGAACCATTTATTATTCATTACACATGAGCAAATTATTAAATATATTGAAAAGGAAAGAATCAGTTTTTTAATTCTCACAAACATTAAAATTATAAGGTCACAAAAAAATAAAATAAACATAAAATAAAATTAAATATACATATATATATATATATTATTTATATAATCTTTTCCATTTATGACTTAAAAAAAAAATAATTTATTACTTATTTATTTTATATAATTATTTGAAATGAACATTTGGAAAATCACATATTCCATTTTATTATAAAAAGTAAAATGTATAATATTAATTAGGAAAAATAGATGTAAGCATAAATATATGTATATGTATATGTATATATATATAATATATTATTTTTTTTTTTTTTTATATACTTAGATTCACCTATAAAAAATTGAAAATATATTATATATATTATATATATATTTATGTACAATGTTGAAATTTTATGGTGATATATGAAGTATATATAAATATTCAAAAAATAAATTATGACATATATGAAAAATATATATATATATATATATATATATATTATAAAATAATATATACATAATTGTGCGCTGTATTATATATATACATATAATTAATATGAAAATATCCTGAATTAGAAATTAAAATATAAAATATATAAATATATATATATTAATATTGTTTAGGTTCCTTTGTTATAAGAGTATTTTATATTTTTGTTCAATTGGCACGCCATGCACAACACATTTACCATCATATGATAGAGATGAAAAAACCCAAGCATCTGTTTTGCTCCAACATCCTTTATATACTGAATCTTCATGATCAGTATATGTTTTTATTAATTCATAATTAACATTGTCATTTTGAAAATTAGATGTTGGTAATGATATTTTATGTAATTTCAACATATGATCAGTACTTGTTGATAATAATAATTCATCATGAAAATGATTAAAATGTATAGATGTAATCCAATGAGAATGTATATTAGTTGTAAAAAAAGAATCTTTTAAAAATCTTAAATCCCATAATTTTATATATCCATCATTAGATGATGTTAAAAGTATATTAGGTATATTTGAATTAAAATCAATTGATGATAAATCTGCTTTATGATTAGTATAAGTTGAAAAAATATTCATGTTACTTCTTATATCATATCCATATATTTTTATATTACTCATAACCGTTAAAATATTTTCATGGTGTGGATCAAATATTCCATCTATTAATTCATAATTAACATTTTTTGAAACCATAAAATTTATATCATTTTTTGACCTATCAAATATACTATAATTATTTTTATCTATAATGCATATTTTGTTGTATTCCTTGTTAAAATCATTTACGACTATCTTGTTAATGTATTTATAATCTTCATTATTACCTTTTTTCAATTCCAATACTTTTGTTAATTTTTTTTTTTTTTTTTTTGTATAGTTCTTTTGGTTCTTATAATTAGTCATTTTATCAATATTATTATAATGATTATTATGATTATTATTATTATTATCAATATTGTTATTATCATTATTGTTATTATTATTATTATCATTATTATTATCATCATCTAAATTATCTATGTCCCCCATCCATAATGAACACACATCATTCCTGTAATCATATTCATTACATTCATTATAATTCATATCATTATTATTCATCTTTTGTTCATTACATTTTTCATACCCTGCTGTACAAAAAATTATTTTTTTTTTTTGGTCTTCATTTTCATACATATCTAAACATACCAAATGTTCTGATTCTCCCTCATAGTGATATGTTTCAATATTTCTGACAGATAAAAACTGATCATTGTATTCAATCAAATGTATTTCATTTTCACAACTAGGGTTATTAGTACCTAATAAAAAGTAATGTAAATTATATGGTTCTTTTAATAAACTCCCATTTACATTACTTAAACATTTGGACTTGTATGGTAAATAATACGTGTTCTTAGAAAATCTTTTAGTATACATTATCTTACAAAAATAATATATAAAAATAATATATACAAATATATATTATATATATATATACTATATCTTTTTACCAGAAAAAATATATTTTATATAAATAATTATATGTATATTTTAAAACATTTTATTTATTATAACAATATGTTTAATATGTTTACCATTTATATGTGTATTAATTCATATAAAAAAATATTTACAATAGTATATAATAAGAATAATAAAATGAAATAAAATACATGAAGTATTTGAAATTATGGTAACACATTTAAAAATTGGATATATATATATATATATATATATATAATAAGTTTATAAAAAATATTTTTAAACATATAATGCAGTTCAAAAAAAAAAAAAAAAAAAAAAAAAAAAAAAAATTAAAAAAATTAAAGAAATAAAAAATTAAAGTTTATATATAACCTACTATCCAATAAATTTATATATGCGTGTGTATGTTATGTAGGTTTTAATATTCCTTTATATATTAATGTTTCCTAATTTATTTTATTTATTATTTTATTATTTATTTTTTTTTTTTTGTTGTTCAAACCCTAGATGGAGCATAAGATTGTTTTTATTTGGTTTTTAAAAAAGATGTCATACAAAAAAGATATTTTATAAATGAAATATATAATATTTGTTAATTTATTTATTTTTATTTTTTTTCATATATACAATCTTTTTGATAAGTTAAAAGAAGGTACATATATATATATATATATATATATATATATTTAAATACATATATATTTTTTATATTCTTTTTAAGAATGAAACATGTTGAAATAAAAATAGAGTATAGAAATACTATATGGAGAATGACAACGGATCATACAAATATTATATATATATATATATATGTATTCATTTAAATAAGGTTTATCCATATATATTTTTTTTTTTTCTTTTTATAATTTTCTTTGTATGAATATTCCGTTATTTTTTATACATTTCATTCCATTTTTTCTTTAGATCATTAAGATCATTTACAGTTTGATTATTTTTTGACAATAAGTTTTTTATTTTATTTTTTTTGTGTTTCCTTTTTTCATGATTTCTTCCCATTGTACTATTATGATGAGAATCTTGTTGTTGATTTATATAATCTCTTATAAATTCTGTCTCCATTTGTTCAGCTGATTTTATTAAATTCTCTTTTTCAGAATTTATGATTGGTGGTTTGTTTGAGGTCATGAGATCTATCAAGCTTTTGGTTTTCTGGTTATTATTATAAATCTGATTTGATGAATGTATTAAATGATCTGATAATTGTGTGTTATTTGAAATGTCTGATGTATGTGATATATTTGATGTGTTTTCTGTTTGTTCATTTATTTCATCATTTGAATAATTTTCAAACACTTGATAGTTATTCATTTTTTGATTGGTTTCATTTTGTTTGTCTATTAATGATGAAAGTTGTTGACTAAATATTTCGTTGTTTAGTGATACATTTTGTAATATATTACTATTTACATTTTTATGATCAAGAAATATTTTTTGATACAATTTTAAAGTATCTTCTTTTTTCTTTATATCTTCATTTATTATATATCCATCAGAAGTATGTAATGTATTCTTTGGATTTGGTATATTAAAAATTTCACTATTACTATTATTATTATTATTATCTTCATATTGATCATTTAAAATATCGTTTTGTTTAAATATTGAAAAAATATTTTCATCATCAAAAACATCAACATCTTTTTCTTCATTATTAATAATTTTATTTTTATTATCATGATTCTTTATTTTCTCATCATCTTCTAGTTTAGAAATTTTTTCTTTTAATGATTTAACAAAATCATTTAATTCGTTTTTAGTCTTGGATGTTTTATTTACCAACATAGTTGTATCATCATTATTTTTGTTAACTGAATCATTTAAATTTTTTAGAGCATGTTCATAATGTGAACAAATTAATAAACATTCATTTTTTGTAAAATTTGGTAGATAAAGATTCATATATTTATTAATAAGAGAAAACATTTTAACATTAAATATTTTTAAGTTAGCATAAGAACTTAATATGATTGATAACCCTTGTTTTGTGAACATATTCATATGTTGAAAAATTTGTATTGACAATATATAAAATAACATTTCTGATTTTATAAGTAATTTAGAATAACTATAACAAATAAGACTTAAACTTTGTGTAGATAATTGTATTTTTTGTTTAATAATATAAGATGATAAAAGTATAAAGAAGGGTATATTTCTAATTTTTAATTTAGCTAATGAATAACAAATTGTTGATAATGCCTGTTCATTTAGTTGTTTATTTTCTATTCGATTGGATATTACTTTAATAAACATATTTATAAATTCTGGTTTATCAATATTGAAAATATAAGAAGAATATATTAATTGTGAGAAATGTTGGTTATCTAAAGAAATATAATTATTTTCATCAGAAAAATATTCAATAATAAAAGGAAATAAATCTTTATCATAATATTTAACTTTAGATAAAGAATGTGCAACAGTACATAACAAAAATGAATTGGTATGAACATTCAGGCACTTTTCTTCATATATCTTATATTTTATAACTTCACATAAATGTGTATATATATTATTATTATTATCATTATTATTGTCATTATTATTGTCATTATTATTGTCATTATTATTGTCATGTATATATGCATTATTTTTATTTTTTATTTTTACAATATGTTCTTTACACAATGCATTAGTTATTAAAACAATCTCTAAGAAATTAAACTCTTTGTCCAATTTTTTTACGGCTTGGATACATTTTTTCCATAAAATATATTTATTATCATTTTTATAATTTAATTTAGAAAATGAATTTATTATATTTGTTAAGGATTTGGTATCAAATTCATCAATCCTTTCTATTATTTCATCTATCATATCATCAATAATTATTTGGTCTCTTATTTGTAGTTTATAAAAAGCACTTATTACACTAGATATATGACTTGGTTGGAAATGGGGAATTTTATGTGGTATTTCTTCACATATTCTATTGATTAAATTTTTATCTTTATAATTAAAATGAGAATATGCATTTAATATTAAGGAGATATCCTGGGGTACCCCTTTATGTAATTTACTTGGTATATGTTTAGAAAATGTTTCCAATAATTTTTCATTTCGATAATTAAATTTCCTCATAGTATTTAATATTAACGACATTTCTTTTGTACTCATACTATTAGCTATTACACTTGCTCTTTCAGCATATCGTTCTAATAATTCTTCATCATTTATATTAAAATAATATAAACGATTACATAACATAGCTAGCTTTTTCCCTTTACACGATTCAGGTAAATATAATTCACCTTTACATAAATTATCAAAATGCATTTGTTCTTCATATTTATAAGGATTCCTTATTTTCTTTTCAATATCTAGGGGCTTCTTTCTTGGTTGCTCTTTTAGCCCTCTTCTCTTATTTTTCATATATCTTATATGTATATCATATAAGGGCTTCGTTCTATATAATATAATATCATTCTTACTTTGGATCAGATTTTTAATATTGTTCCATATCATGACTTTACATTTTTTTTTCCGCAATATTTTATCATATATATTGATATGTATATATATATATATATATATATATTTTATTTTTTTTTCTGACTATGGAAAATTTGTTTAATAAATTAAATATTTAAACCCTATCATTTATAATATATAAATATATACATTTAATTGTATACAAAAAATGGAAAAAGTTATTTTAATTTTTTCATGTATATGTATTATTTATATTATTATGTGTGTTTTAAAAAAATGATATATAAATAAATATATATATATATATATATATATAATATATGTATATATATAGTTATAGGATCTAATTATATATTAATATGGATTTTATTTTTATTTTATTATTTATTAATTTTATTTTATATAGCATAAATGACGCTGCAAATTAAAAGTTCAACATTCAATAATGAAAAAAAAAAAAAGAAAAAAAAAAAGAAAAAAATTAAATTAATAGAATTATTCATTATTACTTTGACGTTAAATATATTTTTATAATATATGAATATATATATTTTCTTGATTTATTTATTTTTTTTTTTATTCAAAAGAGATAGATTTATTAGAAAATAACCTTATTATGAATATTATTTGTAATATATTTTTTACTTCTTTTTACACATTTTATTTATCATTATTAATTTTATGTATATTAGGATTCTGAAATGTGTTATTAATGCATAATAAAACACTATAATTTTTAATAGCATTTTGAAATATACAGTGTGTATAGTATGCCCATATATGATGGTAAAGTTAATATGTAACATATATATATTTAATATGATGATATAAAAATTATAAAGAAAATGAAAAAATGTGAGTTAAACGTTTGAATTATTAATACACCATTATTTTACTTTGACAATACTTCATATGAAAGGGTTAATATATATGAAGCCATATATATTTGAAGAACAGAAGAAAAAATGTAACATAACATCATAAATGTATTATTATTTATATATTCCTATTTTATGTTTTATTAAAATAATATTTTTTCTACTTTCATGTTTATTGTGTTACCTATATAAATTATACACACAAATATAAATATATAAATATATATATATATAACAAAATAAAATAAAATAATAAAAAAACAATTCTGAGAAATGAATTACATAAAAAATGATTAAAAAAAAAAAAAAAAAAAAAAAAAAAAAAAAAAAAAAATTTTTTAAAAATTTTAAATAAAAACATAACATCATAAATGTATTATTATTTATATATTCCTATTTTATGTTTTATTAAAATAATATTTTTTCTCCTTTCATGTTTATTGTGTTACCTATATAAATTATACACACAAATATAAATATATAAATATATAAATATATAAATAAATATATATATATAAAACAAAATAAAATAAAATAATAAAAAAACAATTCTGAGAAATGAATTACATAAAAAATGATCAAAAAAAAAAAAAAAAAAAAAAAAAAAAAAAAAAAATAAAAATTTTTTAAATAATTATTATAAAATTTTTTTTTTTTTTTTTTTTTTTTTTTTTTTTTTTTTTTTTTTTTTTTTTAAAATTTATTTTTATTTTTAAAATTTTTTTTTTTTTTTAAAAAAAAAAAATATTTTTTTTTTTTTTAAAATAA
>NC_031492.1:704468-711138 GCF_001602025.1 Plasmodium gaboni | reverse complement strand
AAAAAAAAAAAAAAAAAAAACAATTGTTAAATAATTATGATAACACTCTCTCTATATAATTTTTTTTTTTTTTTTTTTTTTTTTTTTTTTAACAACCATAACTGACATTAATGAATATTATTATTTTTTTAAAATATATAAAATTGTTATTTTATTTTAAATGCAAAGTGTGCATCGTAATCTCTTACAGATATAACAAAAAGGATAATAGCAGTATAACATCAGATATAATAAATTACAAGATGATAAAAGTATATGAGAAAATTATCTTCATAATCTTATACATTTTACCGTATAAAATGTTACATATTTTTTTCAATGTTTTCCACATCAGGAGTTCCAGGAGCAGCTGGAGCTGGAAGAAAAGGGACTCTATTATGATGAGCTAATGGAGGAAAAAGAGATTGAGATGTACCTTTTTTTTTAAATCCATCAAATTCATAGACCCCTGTTTTGGTAAGAATATCTGGTTGGATATCCTTTCTTGTGCAGGTAACGCGACCAATTTGTGGAGGACAAGTAACAACAAGAGATGGCATATTTCTAGTATTACATAAGGGACTATTTGGTACTCCATCAGGATATTTCCATTGGAACCCATCTGGTAAATTATGTGCCTGTGGTAAATTTTCTATTTGACTATATAAATTTTGGGGTATGTTATAATTTGTAAAATTAGAATTTAAAAAATTGTTTGGATATGGTGATATATTATTTTTAATATGTTCTTGATGGTTCATATTGTTATTTGGTGTATCTCTAGAATTAATAGGTCTTAAAATAGTTGGTGACATATTCATATTAGGTATACCATTTTCAGTGTTTTTTAATGTATCTGGATCCGGATTTTGTTGAAAACAATTCATTAAGGGCATCATGCAATTTGTTGTTTGGAATGTATTCATATTATTATTCATATTATTACTGTTCATATTGTTATTATATGTAGTCATATTTTTTTCATTCTGTGCGCTTAAGATGTGGGTCGGTTTTAGGGGGGGTAAGGAGTCTGATATTGAAAAAGGCATGTGCGTAGCTATTTTGGGCATTTCTCCATTAGGTTTAAAAGGTACTTCTATGATTTTTTCAACATATCTTGGAACATAATATGGAACTTCGACTGTTTTAATTTTGGGCACTTGTTTAATTACCGTTTGAGGTACTTCAATAATTTTTTCTTGTACAACTGGTTTGATAGTTTCAACTATTCGTTCTACATATTGAGTTACAACTTTGGGCATTATTTTAGGTGGATATAAACATGGTACTTCTACGGGAACTTCTACATATTTTACTCCTTGAGGTACTTCAATAATTTTTTCTTCTATAACTGGTTTTAATATTTCTTTTGGTACTTCTTTTATTACTTGTGTAACATTAGGTACTAACTTATTAACCTTTAATTGCTTTTTTACATTTTCAAAAGTATGTTCATATTTGACATGTGGTATTTCAATTTCTCTTTGTTTTCGTTCTTTCTTAGATACATATATTTCCCTCTCTTCAATTATAGGTTTAGCAACAAATTTTTCTGGTATATTCTTTTTAAACTCTTCTGGTAAGGGTAAAGGTCCTAATGCTGTCATAACACTACGAGGATATCCTACATCATTTGTTGTTGTTCGATGATCTAATATATTTGATGAATTTATTTCTTTGGCATTTTTCAAAAACGACATATCACTATTTATGTTATATATATCTTGATTTGAGTAATAAGCATGTGCTCCTTCTTGTTCCTGTACATTTAAATTTTCATATTGTATAGTTGGTTCCTTTTCTCCATTTATATGTTTGTCCATCTTCTCTAGCATACTGCTAGCTATTTCATCATAATTCATATCTTCATTATTTTTTTCCTGAACGTCTTGATAAGACATCATAAAATTATATTGTATGTATATGACAATTGGAAAAGAAGGATTTTTTTTAATATACAATTAAAAAAAAAAATAATAATAAAATTAAATGGAACAAAATGTATACACGTTTATATTTATATGTTTTCAATTATTAAATATAAAGTTTTTTTTTTTTTTTTTTTATAATTCATATGAGAACAAAAAATAATATATAAGTTGTAAACATACAAATGTTTTTATATATTATAACTTACATTAACAAAGAAAATAAAAAAAAAAAAAAAAAAAATAGAGGATGTTAATATAATATCTTTAACACATAAATGTATATATTAAAAATACATATTCAAATGTATAGTATAGAAAAAATACAAAAAAAAAAAAAAAAAAAAAGCGAATGTTTTTTTTTTTTTTTTTTAATTATAAGCCCTATAAGATTATAAAACATATATTATAATAAATATTATTTTTCTATAATAATATATCCTATAAAAATAAAATTTACTGGTAATTGAAGGAAAAATTAAATCTTTTAAAAATATAAGACCTTTAAATAAAAATATATATATATATATATTAATTTTTTTTTTTTTTTTTTCTTTAGTAGCAAATGTGCAAAAACAAATATGAGGTTTATGAGTTTTATAAAAGATTATAAATATATATATATATTTTATATTATTTAATGCTAATAATAAATTTATTTAGTTTATACTTCATTTTTTCTATAAGTCTTTTTTTTTTTTTTTTCCTTTATAAATTGGTACTTGAATTTGAATAGTATATATATTTTAATATATATATATATATTTTTTCTTTTTTGAAGTATTATAGGCCTGTCCTACACATTGTGTGCAAAAAAAAAAAAAAATAGAATAAAAGAACAAAAAGAATAAAAAAGAAAAAAATTACAAAAGAGGATTTTATTCATCTTTCATTAAAAAAAAAAAAAAAATAGAATTCATTTTTGTTAATTATTTTAAAAGTTATTAAACCATATTAGATCTTTTATGTTTAATTATTTATTATTATTATTATTATTGATATATTATTTATTTTTTTTTTCTTTATGTGTGTGCAATTATGTGGTAAAAAAATAAAATTAATAAGGGATACCTTAAAAATATTATATCTCAAATACTTTTTTGTTAATATTATATGAAATCATATATATTTTATATATTTCATATATAAATATATATTTATAATATAATTAGGTTTAAGAGATGAGGAAGAAAAATAAAAGATCATTTAGTATATAAAAATATAGAATTTTTCTATGTTGTTAGGCTTTATGAATTATTAGATCTTTTATTTATTATTCTGTTCTTGAAAAATCAAAGAAAAGTTTTTGTTTTAAGAAATACAAACAATATAATAGAGTATTCACATGTATATCTAACTTTAAAAAACAACAAATATGTTATCATAATAATTAAAGTTAAAAGGAACAGGTTCATTTAAAAGTATATTTATTAAAAATACAACATCCTACAAGAGATATTTTAAATTATGTAATTTTTAATTTAAGAATAACCAAAAAAAAAAAAAAAAAAAAAAAAAGAACATAATATGAAAATTATAAGATGTTTTTGTTATCAAGTGCAATATGGTGCGTACATTTTGTATTATATGTATGACCATATTTCAACAAGGAAAATACAAAATTAATAAATAAATAAATAAATAAATAAATAAATAAATATATATATATATATATATATATATAATAACTTACACTTTACATATATTTTTAAATAGCTTTATGGAATTATTTACACCCTAAATTTATTTTGTTAGACCAATGTATCTTCAAAATGTTATTTTATGTTTATATTTTTTTTTATGAATGGAAAATATATTTGTATATATAATATTTACATATACACCTTATAAAAATGTTATTCTTTTAATTTTTTTTTTTTTTTTTAATTATTCAAAAAACCTATATATATACATTATTATATATTTTTAAAAGATATATTTTTTAATAATATGCATGTATTTTAATATATCTATTTGTATGAATTTGTTTGTATTTTTTGTTACTTTTATTTTTATTTATCTTGTGTTATTGTTTATTTTTAATTATTTTTATTGTGACATGTCATAAAATATTTTGTTGTTAAGAAAAAATTTGCTTGTATTTGTTTATTGTTTTGTAGACTCCTGTATTTTTTTTTTTTAAATAGTAAACTTATATGAGTATATATATATATATATATGCATATATTCTTTACTAGTATTATTTTAAAATTTATGTTTTTTTTAAACAAATATGATAGTATTAAAATGATCATATATTGAAAATTTATAAAAAAATATGGCTTGTATAAATGAAGGTGACCCTATTAGCCCACGAGTTAAATTTAAAACCATAAGAAAAATAAATGATCAAAAATATATTTCAGAACAAGCATATTTAGTACCTGAGAATGATGGGACAGCTGTGTATATAAGTTATGAATTAAATAAAAATTTGGAAAGAATATTCCAAAGATATTCAACAAATGGAAATATGAACGTTAACGAATTTGTTAAAATGGTAAACACAAAAAAGGAACATATATATATATATATGTATATATTAATATGGGATTATGAAAAACTAAAATTTAAAAATATTTAAAAAGTTGTATACATATATATATATTTTAATTATTTATTTATATTTATGTTTTTCCCTTTAGTGCTATGATTATAATTTGCTGCCTAAGTATAAATACAAAGACATCTTATGTTATATATTCCGGTTATCGAAATCATTAAAAGTTGGATATATAGGTAATTATTTATTCGTATATATATATATATGTATATGTATTATTTTTAATTAAATATATTATTTCACATGTTTGCATTTTTTGCAAAAACTAAAATATATACTAATGCATACTTTAAATAATAGCATTGAAGAATTATATTAAGTGTAGCATATAATATATGTATATATGTATATATGTATTTCCTTTTTTGATATAGAGTATAAGCATTTTTTTCAAGTGCTACAAAGATTAAGTGCATTTCTATTTCGTAAATTAATTATGACAGAACAAGAAAAAGTAATAATATACGCATATATATATTAATACATTTTTATATATCATGTTAAAATATATGGGTACAGCATAATATATATATATATATATATATATATATATGTTTTTATTTCACATTTAATTATTTATTCCTTTTTACAAACCTTCAACAGTTTAATGTGCTAATAAAACACTTGACATGCCAAAAAATTGTGAATGAAAAAGTAACCAAGGAGAGGTATAGTGTTGGTATTCAAACATATGTGAAAAAAGAATGTAAAGGAACTAATGCCGTTTGTGATATGAGAGATAAATGTTGTGGTACATTTGTCGAGGTAAAAGATAGAGGTACTATGACTGAAATGGATGATGTAAATTATTATGATAAAAAGGAAGATATTAAAAAGGATTTAGACACATTAAAAGATAATATTATATATAATGATCATAATGATGATCATAATAATACTTTTAATGATGGTAATAATTACAATGCTAATATTTTAAAATCACATGTTTCTTCTGAAGAATATATAAATAAAATGAATTCTATTAATACTGATGATATAACTAATAAATTGAAAGAAGAAATTAGTAATGCATTAAAAATTATTGAAGACAAAAATATGGAAATCGAAAACATTTACAAAAAAAATTTAGAACAAATAGAAATAGAAAGAGAAAAAATTAATGAATTACAAAAAGAAATAAAAAAATTACAAAATGAAAAAAATGATCTAATTAAAAAACAAGAAAAAAATAAAATGGATGATAAGGAAATTAAAAACAATGATGAATTGAATACGAATAAATTAGAACAAAAAGAATCAACTGTGCTTAAATTAAAAAGTAAAAATATATATATATATATATATATTATATGTACATATAATAATTTATAATATTTTTTACTATTAAATTTAGTAGACATTTTATATATATATATATGTTATCATTTTTATAATAATTTGAAGTAATACATGTGCACGTCTATATTTATCTTATTAAATACCATATAATGAAATTTCCTTTACATATATCGTTATATTCATTTTGTGTATAATATTGATATTTATCCATATAATTTTTTTTTTTTTTTTTATGGGAAATTTATAATTCAGGACTACTAATATTATCAGGGGAACAAGAAGCAGAATTGATCAAAATTTTTTCAATATATAGTACTTACTGTGGGGGGTTAGAAATATATGGAATACAAAAATGTTATTAATATATATATATATATATATTTATTTATTTATATTTATATGTTATGCCTCTTCATGTGATATGACCATATATACAAGAGTTATCTATTATCCATTACATGACACGTTTGAATATACGTTTAGCTTTACATCATTATTTTAATAATTCTTTTGTATTTTTTTTTTTTTTTTTTTTTTTATTATTATAGTATTGCAGAGTATGTGATGAACAAAAGGCTTTGTGCTCATTTTTTGACCACATTTTATTTATTAAAGAAAAATGGAAAGAATAAAAATAAGATGGCCCTGGATGTTAAAGATGCTGAGCGATTATTTAACGAAGGTAATAAATATGCATGAAAAGATATATTATATATATATTATAATGTTATTAATTTTATTTTGTTTTTAAATGGATTATTTTGTATTAAACATGACTGTTGAATAATATAAATAATTTATTCATGCCTTTTATTATAGTATCACATAAAAGGGAATCTTTGGAAAAAGTTGATATTGACGAAGAAGGATTAACCTATTTTTACTTTAAACTTGTAAGAAA
>NC_031492.1:674468-699468 GCF_001602025.1 Plasmodium gaboni | reverse complement strand
TTTTTTATTTTACTTTTAATTATTAAGAATATATTTTATTATTATTATTTTTTTATATCCATAATAGTTTTAGGAATTAAAAAATTACATGGTAATAAATATGAAAATATATTTTTTTTTTTCTTAATAATAAGCATTTTTTTCTCATTTACAATAATATATATATTAAATATTTGGGAAAAATTAAATAATAAAATACACCATATTTTATATTTTAAGATTATTATTAATGTTACGTATTTATTTTGTTTATACATATATATATATATATATATATATTATGTTCCCAGTTTACATAATAATATTAAACATATATGTAATATATTATATATATACAGTACATATAAATATTATATATATATATATATATATATATATATTATATATATTTTTTTTTAATATTATTAAGGCACTTATAATTATGTACATAAATAAAAAGATACATTGCGTGTTCATATAAAAATATTTCAAAATTTTTTAAATATTTAAAGAAAAAAAAAAAAAAAATATACATATTATATATATAATGAAATATTATTAAATTTTTAGGGTTTATTAAATATTTCATATATATATTATAAATATATATGAAATAATTATTAGGTATATAAAACTAATATATTATATGTGTACCCAACTTTTTATTTATTTATATAATAAATATATTATATATGTAATTATATATATATATATATATATATATATATTTTTGTGTATGAGTATATAATTTTATAATAATAATATTTCTTATTACATATATTAATTTTATGAAAAAAATTTTAATATATGGTTGACTATATATAAACATATTAATATAATGAAAAAAAGCATCTTTCTTTTTTTAAAAAAAAATTAGTATTTTTTTTTCTTTTCTTTTTCTTTTTTTTTTTTTTTTTTTTTTTTTACATGTGTATAATTATATAATATTAATTATATTTTATTCAATATATAAAAGAAAAAAAAATTATAGAAAAGAAAAGTAATAAAGTACTTTTTGTTTTATATTTTAAATATATTTTTATGAATATTACATTGAAGATTCATATAAAAAGTACAAAAAGAAAAAAATAATAATAAAATATAAAAAAAAAAATACACTGGTGTTCATTTATTGTTTATAAATTATTCTTTTTTGTTTTGTTTATTTTATAATTATTATGTATATTTATTTTTTTATATTTATAAAAAAAAAAAGTGAAGTTTCTAAATGAATACATCAACATAAAATTTTATTAAAAAAAGGAGCTTACAATAAAAGAAGAAAAAAAAAAATAATAATAATTGAAGGCAACAGATAAACAAAAGGAAATGTATTAATTTTTGTATGAATAAAAGCAAAGTATTTGAAAGAAGTATTTAAACGTTTTACAGTATTTATATGATATGTTTATGGATACAATTTCTTTTTTTCTTTTTTTTATTCAACATCTGTGCCTTCATATTTTTTAACAGAATGATGCATAATTATGCATACACATTGTAAATACATAAAATAAAATACATTTATATTTTTATTATAATACAGAAAAAAAAAATAAATAAAATAATACAATAGAATAAAATAGAGAATAGCATAAAACAGAATAAAACAAAACAAAGTATTATAGAATAAAAAAAAAAAATAAAAAATAATAAAGTGTATTGCATATATATATATATATATATATATATAATAAAAATTAACGACAAATATCATAAAATTGTGTTTATCTTTAAATATATATAAAAAACCATTGAAAAAAAAAATATATAAATATTTATGTTTTTGATATTTCTCATCCCAATATATTTGCATATGCTTGTGTATTTTTAATTAAATTGTAACAATTTTGTTTCATTTTGTTGCTATGTGTACGTATATATTTAATTGTACATATATAAACATAAATTTATTATATATATGTTTATTAATATACATATAAAATATAATAAAAAATATTGCTATTATATATTTCTAATATATATACATAAATACATTTGTATGTAGATTTTTTTTTTTTTTTTTTTTTTTTTTTTTAGTTGTATAAATAAATGAAATACAATTTAAAAAGAACCAAAAATGTTGGAATATTTTTTCATTCCATTTTTTAGTTTATATTTATGTATTTCATTTTTCTTTTTTATTTTTTTATCTTCTTTTTTTAAATAATTTATTAATTAAAATACAGAGATATTGTCTATATATATGTATATATTTATAATGTGCTTTATATATGAAAACATTTTTTTCTACCATATTATATGTATATATTAATTTATATATGTGTAATATATATTATTTGTTTGTGTTTTATATTTAATAATTTAAAAATGATGCATCTTTAAAATAACAATAATAAAGAATATAGCAAATATATAAAGTTATATATATATATATATTTATTTATTTATTTATATAAACAAATGTTCATATATGTTATTTAGAAAGTGCAATGGTATATTAAAGGTGAAGAATAATATAAGTAACAAGAAAGTAAAAAGCTATATATTTTGAGGAATATCAAATTTTGTGTAAATTTATAAATATATGTACATATTTATATGCATTTCCATATATATATATATATATATATATATATATGAAAGAAAAGTTATGTGTTAACTAATTCAATTTAATATCATAATAAGAGTGTTAATTTTTATGTTTTCTTTGAAGAATGATCATATATGATGAAAGAGAGGAAAATGAAAATATATTAAAATATATGTAAATATCTTTTTGTTTTTTTATTGTATAATATTTATTTTGTATATATATATATATATATATATATAAACAAAGGCATATATCTATCTATCTATATATATCTTTATGCCCCATCTTAAATTTATATTTTTCTATAATAGTTGTGTTTATATTTATATTTATATTTAATTTTTTTGAGAGATAACAATATGAGTATATCACCATTGAAATATGAATCTAAAATATTGAGCAACCTAGCTAATATGCTAAAATTGAGCGAAAAGTCAGATGATGAAATACTAAGTGAAATAAATGAAGGTAATGAAAATAAAGTTTTTGAAATTGATGATGATGTTAAACAAGTGGTTGATTTGAATAAAATTAATTGCACATGTGAAGAATCAAAGAAAAAAATAGAAGAGTGTGATAAAAAAAAATTTGTATATAATTATAATATTGAAACATATAGAGTAGATTTTTTTCTTGATATTTGTAATGCTTTATCAAGATCTAATTATAAACCCTATTTAAGTGAAGAAGGGAAAAAAGAAATAGTGAATGGATTAAGAGTAAGAAGAAATTCAAATTTATATAAATATGTTTCTTTTTTTTTAAGTAAAGAACGAATGAATAAAGAAAGAATGGATGACGGGAAAAAGGTAGAAAATATTTATCATTGTTTTAAATGTTTAAAAAGTGTATTACATATATGTATTGATGATGATGATGATAGTAATAATAATAATAATAATAAGATGAAGACTACAATGTATTTAAAAAATAATAATAGTATAACTGAACAAATTGAAAATAAAATTGAGAATGATATATTAAATGAAGAAAATAGTAGTCTTGAAAAAGTAAATCATAGAAAGGGAGTTATATCTGTTTCAAAATATAAATCAGAATTAACTTCTATTACTAGAATGTCTAATGAAAAAATAATGCAAACTATATTAGAACATACCAAGGATATGGGTATAAAAAAGGATACAGCCAAAAATATACGATCAAGAAATGATAATAAAAATGATGATGGTCATGATGATCATCA
Source organism: Plasmodium gaboni (assembly GCF_001602025.1). Taxonomy (NCBI): domain Eukaryota; phylum Apicomplexa; class Aconoidasida; order Haemosporida; family Plasmodiidae; genus Plasmodium; species Plasmodium gaboni. The sequence continues at coordinate 695,728 of NC_031492.1, read as the reverse complement.
TAGTAGCAATAACATCAATAGTAACCTGAATAATAACAGTAATAATAATAATATTATAAAAAAAAGTAAAACTTATGAAAGCGTCAAAGTAAGAAATAATTATTATTATAATGATGATAATGATTATGATAATCATATTTATGAAAATGAAAATGTTATAGATAATAATAATAATATCGAACCCGAAAAAAGAAATATTCCTAAAAGAACAGTGGTACATAAAAAATCCTCTGTACAGCGAAAAACAAACGTAACAAATAAAAAGAGACTTTCTCAAAATAAATCGATAACAAGGAATTCATATAAAAAAAATGATAGAATAAATTCTACATGTGATGTAAGAGCAAGCAAAATTAAAGATACTATATATGAAAAGAAAAAGAGAAATGTTAGAAGGAGTTTTGAAGTAAATGCGAATCGACGAAAAAGAAATACAAGACAAAAGGGGGGGTTTTCTGATGAAGAAGGAATGAAAATGAATGACGATAATAAAATTGATGATAATGCACAAAATAATAACAACATTGATGATAATACACAAAATAATAACAACATTGAAGATAATACACAAATTAATAACAACATTGAAGATAATACACAAAATAATAACAACATTAATGATAATACACAAAATAACAACATTGAAGATAATACACAAAATAATAACAGTATTAATGATAATACACAAAATAACAACAACATTAATGATAATACACAAAATAACAACAAAAATGATGATAACAATTTGAAAGATAATATAACTAATAACATATTGGATGATAATGGTGTTCCAAAGGAGGTAGATAATAATTGTCAAAATGATATAAATGTACATAATAAAGAAAGCTGTAAAAATGATATATATTCATCTATACAGATTAATAATACGTTTAATAATACAATGATCAATTCTACATCTGTAGAAGAAGAAAATAATATTAGAAATGAACAAAATGTAATAAGTAATGTTATAAGCGATACAAATATATATCCATATAATTTATCAAATGTGAATAATATGAAAGATCCTAATTTTAATAATAACCCAGAAAAGGAATATATTAAAGATAAGGATTTGTGTGATTTACCAAATGATAATATAACTTCCAATGGTGATAATATAAAAAATAAGGAGATTTATAAAATGGATTATGCAAATAAAGCTTTACTATCAAATAATACAAATGAAAAAGATTATGATTATAACGAAAGTGATAATGCATCTTATTCTACAGATGATTCTAAATATGTAAAATATTTAAAGAGGAAAAAGAAATTACAAGAACAAGGTAAAATTATTATTGATTTAAATTTATTTCATGGAAATTCTGTGAAAACAACAAATAAACGTGATAAAGAAGAAAAGCTACAAGAAAAGTTAAGAATGAAACAAATAAAGAAACTTTTAGATGAAAAACAAATGGTTATATGTAAAATTGAAGATATAGCTAAAAAGAGAAATAAAAAATATGTAAAAGCACAAGTATTATCTAAAGATTCTAAAATTGAACGAGCCTATTTTAGTCATAAAATGAAAAAATTTTATAATTCCAAATCTAGCTATTTTGGTTGTGGATGGTCAAGTAACAAAAAGGAATGGACTCCATTTATTCATGCACCTTTTTTTGAAAACCAACATAATGCAATTTATAAAAATAGAAATAAAAAATTGTATGAAGAAATATATGATACATTATTACATGGAAGAATACATCCTGATATTAAAGTTGTAGAATTAAAAGATCATAAACATCCTATTAGGTTGTGTACTCCTTATAATGAAGATTGTTATTCTGTTGTATATACAGGTAAAAAAATTAATGCTACTGATGATAGAGTTATATTTGGCGAATATACAGGTTATGTAGCTAATAATAAAGAATTGTCACAAGAAAAACATCAATATATGTTTGCTTTAGCATTCAATAAGAAAGTATTTAATGATAGGAAACATGTCGTTTTTATTAATGAAGTTGAGTTAGATGAAGAACAAAATTATCCTAGTCAAGTTGGATCAACTGTGATGAATAAAGTTAAGGCTCATGAAAAAAATAATATAAATAATACAAACATTTATAATAGTCCTCACATTTTAAATGGTAACAATAATATAAATAGTAATACTACAGAGGAAACTATGTCAAATAGAAAGATTGATAAGATTAAGCCCGTTTCCAATGTAGTTATGACAGATTATAATAACATTAATAGTTATATTAATAAGTGCAAAACAAATGAAAATAATAAAAAGTCAAGAGATATAAATAATTTAATAATACTTCCAGATAATTATACATATGCTGTAGATTCATCTTATATGTTTAATGAAATGTCTTTAGTAAATCATTATAAAACATGTAGTGTATTTAACAACTTTGATTTCAGAATTAATTCTGAATGGCAATTAGTATATCTGGATGGATGGCCACATATTATTCTAACATCAATTCCAGGTGTTGAAATTCATCCAGGGGAAGAAATTTTTGCTGATTTTGGTTTTGAATGGTTTGAAAAAGTTAATGATATATGTTTAAATGAATTCATAAAAAATAACTATTTTTATAGATTATATAAATTAAATACATCTAGAGAAATAGTTTTTAATGGAATGGATGACATTGTAGAAAAATATAATTTATTAAAAAATCATATCACTTGTAATATATGTATGCATAATGTCAATACTGATGGTAATAATTTCATTTTATGTTCAGGATGTAATCATGTGTATCATTTAAAGTGTGTACATAAATTTAACACAGAAGTTAATGAAAATTATGAATGGTTTTGTTCTGGTTGTCTTCAATTTTGTTTTAATATTATAAAACAAAAGGAGTTTGTAGATTATATAGAAAAGGAAAATCAAAAGAGGTTCATTCAACTTTTAGATGATTTAAATGGGGATAATTTAAATACTGTGAATAATGAAAAGAAATCTAATGCTGTGGATAGTATAAATAATTCTAATAGTACTGATAATATAGATAATTCTAATAGTATTGATAATATAAATAATTCTAATAGTACTGATAATATAAATAATTCTAATAGTACTGATAATATAAATAATTCTAATAGTACTGATAATATAAATAATTCTAATAGTATTGATAATATACATAATTCTAATAGTATTGATAATATAGATAATAAGGATAATCTAGATAACCCTAATAATTCAAATATTTCTTTTGGCGTTAATAATTCAAACATTTCTTATAGTACTAATAATTCAAACATTTCTTATGGTGTTAATAATTCAAACATTTCTTATGGTGTTAATAATTCAAACATTTCTTATGGTGTTAATAATTCAAACATTTCTTATAGCGCTAATAATTCAAACATTTCTTGTAGCGCTAATAACTCTAACAACATAGATAAAACTAATAATGGTAACAGTTTAGATAACGCAGATAATATAAACGATGTGAACAAAATAAACAAATCAAACGAAATTGTAATTAAAGATGTGAATAATAATAATTTTTTTTCTGTTGAAAATAATGATAAGCAGAAATATTTGGAAGGCTTGGAAAATATAAGAAAACTTCTACAGTGTAAAGAAAATATCGATGATTTATTTAAAAATAAAGAATATGTAAATAGTTTTTTGGAAAAAATAGATGATGAAATGAATGTTTTTGAAAATAAAAGAAGCGAAGATGAATCTGTTAAGCTTGATGATTTAAAACATATTTTTGAAAATAGTTTTGAACTTCATTTATTAATAGATTATAAGAAAAAATTAGAAGATTTATTGGATAGTACAGAAAAGGTGGATTCATTTTTGAATGATAGAAATGTTTTGAATACTATGAAAATCAGGAAAAGAACATTAGCTTTTTTAATGGAAAACAAAAAGTATATAGATAATTTTATACAAATGAATGAAGAAAAGAATTATACAAAAATTAATGATTGTGAGAAGAATAAAAAAGAAGAAGATATTAATGAAAATACAACGTGTAGGCAAGTCGAAAAACTAGAAGATAGGATTATTCAAAATAACCATAATAATCAATTAACAAATCCTGAATATTGTAGTACATTAAAAGGAGAAGAAGATAAATCAGTAAGTTTGATAGATAATAAATCAATGTATGAAAGGGTAGATAATCATAGTATTTGTAATGAAATAAATTCATGTATATCAAGTACGTACGAAAAAACATTATATAATAAATCTAACAATATAATTAGAAATTTAAAGGAAATGAAAAAGTATGAAAAAGAATGCCAAAATAATAACAATTATAGTAATATGTATTGTAGCTATATGATGAAATTAAGCAAGAAAATATTAGGATTTCCTTTAATAAAAGATTTTTCAAAAGGCTTAAGTACACTTGAACCATCTTTGCCTTTAAATGATCACTTAAAAAAATTATCTGTTTGTACAAATTGTTATAGTAAACATCACGATTTAGCAAAAGCAATAATTTGTAGAGTAACAAAAATGCATTTTGAAGCTAATTATAATGATTACTTAACTGACGAAGATTTATTTAAAACATCCAGTGAATTTATCCAATCAGTAATAAGAGAACTAGCTAATACTGTAAAAGAGTACAGGAAAAAAGAATTGAACAGAGTATATTTGCAACATGCAACAGAAAATGATAGTATGATACTAGATAGAGTTAATAAGGATATGAACTTGGAATTAAATTATAATAATGTTACACCAACTAGAACTAGTATTCACAATGGTAGTTGTACCAAAACGAATAAGGAATATAATGAATCCTTTTATAAAATTATGAGTCCATCATTTAATAATGACACTGTTGAAAAGAGTAATATTATCACACAAGAAAATAACCATATCCTAAATAATCAAATTGTACACTTAGCTGAAGAACAGGTCGGAAATTGTGAATATCAAAACAAAGAAGTTATTGATTGTGGTACAAAAGAGCATATGAATGAAAAGATAAACGATCACTCGATTGAAGAAAAATGTCATGATGATTGCTATTCAAAGGATATGCATATATTATATAAAAATACTTTTTTGCCAAGAGAAGAAATAGATAACTGTAGTATAGAAAAAATGAAGGACCAGCATGAAGAAAATGACATATTAAAGGATCTAAGAAAGGATACATTAAATGATACATTAAATGATATGTCAAAAGATATGTCAAAAGATATGTCAAATGATATGTCAAAGGATATGTCAAATGATATGTCAAATGATGTATCAAATGATGTGTCAAATGATTTGGATGACAAAAAGAATGATTTGAAGAGCTATGAAAAACCGTGTAAATTAAATAATTTTATCCCCCTTATAGGAGTAGAATTAGGAAAAACAAAATTTCAAAGAGAATTTACTAATGGTACTTTTGTTGGTACAGTTACAGAACAAATAAAGGACGAAAATAATAATAATTTTTTTGTTGTAACTTATGAAGATGGAGATGTTGAATGGATAACTCCATCCTTTTTATTTCAAGAAATTCTAAAACAATCTACAAATAATACTACATATCCTTTAGCTAGTACTTTTAAGGATATATTTTATGAAGATTTTAAAAAGGATATAAAACTAAACAACCATTCTTATGAATTAAAAATTGAAAAGAAAAAGAGAAAAAGTATGTTTGAATATGTTCCTAATAATAATGTAACCAAAAGACAAAGGCATGCATACGAAGAAAATCTATTAAAAAAAAAAAATACTAATCAGGAAGTTAATACATCACGAAGAAGTTTGAGTAAAGTGAAAAATGTAGAATTTAATGATTCTCTCAGAAAAACAAGAAAAAGAACTATGTCTACAGGTTGATACCAATTGATTTCTTAAGAAAAAGAAAAAAAAAAGAAATCATATGTTATAAATATAAAGATGTAAAAGAAAACAAAGAACATTTGGCTTCAAATATATATTATATATATAATAATTTTATTTTGAAGGTTAAACGTTTCTTTTTATAATAATAAATAAAAAAAAAAGAAAAAATGATTTTGTTTTATATATTATTATTTTGTTTATTTGTTATTTTTATTTTAGATTTAATTTTAAAGTATATTGTTCTTAATATGTATATTTAAAACACTAAATAACAAAGACTTTTTATTTTTATTTTATTTTTATTTTTATTTTATTTTTATTTTATTTTATTTTTATTTTATTTTTATTTTATTTTTATTTTATTTTTATTTTATTTTTATTTTATTTTTATTTTTATTTTATTTTATTATTTTTTTTTTTTTTTTTGTTTTTCCTAAACATTCTTATGAATATTTAAATTATTTAAAATATATAAAAAAATAATAATTATGAATAGAAAGAGTTAATGATATAATATAACTAATTTTTTATTTATATTCTTATATTATTAAATATATATATTCTTTTTTTTTTTCAAAAATCTTTTTCATTTTTTAACGTTATAAACCACTAAAGGTATATATACACACATTTTTTAAATTGCCTGTTAGATATGAGAGAGAAAAAAAAATTATAATAAATAATATTTAATTAAACATGAGGTTTATATAATATATTTATTTGAAAAATAGTTGTATATATATATGTATATATATTTTTCCATGTCTATTTAAAACATGTCTTTTTGATAATATTAATATAAGAAAAATAATAGCTACCAAATACTATGTGTAACATATGTATCAACAAATAAGAAGGAAATAAATGGAAAACAAGATGAAAAAAAAAAAAATAATAATAATAATAAAATAAGAGTTAATAAATATAAAAAAAAAAAAAATAATAAAATAAAATAAGTTACATAATTGTGTGTATTTGTAGGTACAACTATTTTTTAAAATCTTAGAAATATAATAATAATTATTATATATATATATATATATATTTATTTATAATTTCTAAAATTATTTTTTTGTTATAATATTATATGCACAACTGTTTATTTATTTTTTTAAATTAATAATTAAAATGTATTTTTCTGATGTGTTATGCACACTATAATTCGTTTAAAAAAAAAAGAAAAAAAAAATATCATTCATTAATTAGATAAATATTTTTCTATGTTTTAGTAATAATTAATAATTAATTTTTTAGTATGTTTTATTATTTGTTCAGAATATAAAAGTAGCATATTTTAAAGATTAAATATTATATATACATTTATCTACATCTATAAATGCATACATATATATATATATATATATATATATATATATATATATAACATTTATGAATACTTATAGTAATTAAATTTTCATGTAAAGAATAATATCTTATATATTATTAAAGTTCACTGTATGTTAAGGTTATTTAACTTAATTATAAAATTTTTATAATAATAAATAAAAGAAATAGTAAAATATATAAATAAATAAATATATATATATATATATATTTTTTTTTCTCTTTCATAACTAAAATGTTTATAATAAATCTAGTATTTTTTTTTTTATTATTTAAAATTTTTGTGTAATCGTCATTTTATAAAAAGAACAAAAAAAAAATTAGTTATATATATTAAAATTATATAATAATAATATGTTATAATATAATTATTCTTTATCATTTATGAAATATATATATATAGAACATCATGATATTAATTTACACATTTAGGTTTATGCTAGTATGAGTCTCAAGAATACGATTAATCTATCAATTAAAATGTAATAGATAAATACATATATTATGCATTAAAAAAAAAATTTTTAATAATTTTTTTTTTTTTTTTTTTTTTTTATAAACATTAAAATATTGTATATTTATAAAAGAGTTATATATCTTTCTATATATATAATTGTATTTTCCTTATACATCTAATAATTGAAAAAATTAGAAACCTAACAATTATTAATTTACAAAATTCTATACAGTAGTTTTATTTTATATGTATTATTATTTTTTTAGGGAAATAATTTTAAAAAATATAATATATAATTTGCCTTACATATTAGTTTTGCAGTTACATATATTAAAGAACAACAAAATATATACTACATAAATAAATGCATATATATATATATATAATAATTAAAAGGTTTTAAAATTAACTAATATTTATTGATAATATAAATGGGTATAAATATTATACTTTAATATATTCAAAAAAATATATTTTTTTTATTTTACTTAATGAATATATTTTTTTTTTTTACTTTCTTTCTTTTTTTTTTTTTTTTAATATTAGGTTTCATCTAAACACCGTACATATTTTATTTATATATAATATATATATTTCATAAGATAATAAAAAAAAAAAAAATTTTGGAATTTAATATTTTTTTTTATTATTACTAAAATTAGTTTCCTTTATATAGATACTATTATAGCAACAACAAAAAAAAAAAAAAAAAAAATTAATAAATAAATAAATAAGAAAATATAAATAACTGTTATTTTTAATAAGTGTAATTATTATAAATGTGTACAAGTTTTAAATATTAAATAATATATTAATTTTTTTTATACATTTATAAAATAAAAATTTATATATCCTTTTTTAATAATATATATATTATATATGTGAAAAAAAATGAATACAAATATATAATATATATTTATAATTTTTTTATTTGAAATAAAGAAATTTTTTAGGACACCAAAATAGGCAAGAAAAGGTTTTTATACTAATAATTTTTTTGTTCTCATATATATATGTAATTCTTTTTTTTTTGTTTTCTTTTTTTTATATTATTTTTAGATATTATTATATGGTATTTATTACATAATATATAATAAAATACAATACATATTTATATATATTTAATTATTATATTATTTTATTACATATCATAAAACAAATTAAATAATAACATTTAGATATAAAATTTTTAAAATAAAATATAAAAAAAGGGATATATGTACTAATACATAATAATAATATTTACATACACTTTTTTAAATAATTGAATTCTTTTTTATATTAAAAATAAAGTCTACTTTTTTTTCTTTTTCTTTTTTTTTTTTTTTAATACTAAATACTAATAATTTCTTATTATATATAAATTTATTATAATTTTTTTTTTTTTTTCCTTTTCCTATTAGGTATTCCTTTATACTTTTATTTCTTACATTTATTATATAAATATTTATATATATATATATATAAATATATGTATGTATTTATATTTGTATAATATTATATTTTTTTATTTTATTTTATTTTTTTTTTTATTTTTTTATTCTTTCTTTTATTTTTGAAATTATTATATATAACTAGAATAAAGAGAGCAAAACAAAAAGAAACGAGTTTCGAAAAAAAAATAATTCGAGCACATTTAAAAAATTTATACATATTTGTATTATATACTATAATTTTATTTGTATGCATATATGATTTATATATAATAATTAATTATTTATATTTAAAAATGAAGTATATATATATTTATATATTATAATATTATATTGTATACATACATACATATATAATATATATATCTTAAATATATATTATTATATGCGTTAAGAAAAAAAAAAAAAAAAAGAGGAAGGAAGGAAAAAAAAAGTAATTATTATTTTTTTATTATTATTAAAAAAAAGAAATATTATTTTATGATATATATAATATATATATAATATATATATATATTATATTTATTTCAGTGAAATTTCTAAATTGCAATAAGAAGAAAAAAAATGGGAGGAATATAATTATATATATATATATATACATAATTTTATTATTATATATTATAAAAATATATATAAATAATAAAAAAAATCACATTTTGTGTATATATATTACATTTTTATATGTATATAGTAAAAAAAAAAAAATAAAAAAATTATAAATAAAATGAAAGAGAATATTCCATAAGAATGTGTTAATTTCTTATTTTTATTTAAATTATATATTATGTATATTATAAAAAATATAAATGTAATTTATATAATTATTTTTTTATTTTTTTTAAAATAATAAGTATTTATAAAATGTTCACAAACTGTGAAATAATTTTTAAAATAAAAAAAAAAAAAAAATTAAGTATTTGAAAGGATATTTTTTTACATTTTTTTTTTTTTTTTTTTTATCATTTGATATTTTTATTATATAAAATTTTTTTTTTTTTTTTTTTTTTTTTTTTTTTTTTTTTTTTACACCCCCAAAAGGCCGAATTTATTATATATATATATATATATATCTTATTGTATGTGTAATTATATATGTGTGTTTAAGAAAGATTATGTTTCAATATTATTCATAAAATATATACATATTATTTAAATATATATATATATATATATACATATATATATATATTGATTTATGAATATATAACCCTTGTTTTGTTAATATAGTGTAAAAAGTATCCTCCAAAAAAGAGAAAAAAAAAAAAAAAACAACAAGCAAGCAAACAAACAAAGAACACACATACACATTATACATACTTGTATACAAAATAAAAATAGTTTTATAATAAAGAAGAAAAAATGACAGGGTCAGATGAAGAATTTGAAATTGGTGATATACTTGAAATAAAAAAAAAGAAAAATGGTTTTATTTATTTAGTAAAATGGAAAGGATATTCAGATGATGAGAATACTTGGGAACCCGAAAGTAATTTAATACATTTGACAACATTTAAGAAGAAGATGGAAAGTTTAAAAACAAATTATTTATCTAAAGCTAATGAGACAAATGGTGATGGGAAAATTGTGAAAAATAATATATTACCACCAACACAAGAAGAAGATAGTATTAAATCAAAAGGTAGAAATTCCTTAGCACCAAGACGAAAAATGAGTAGAAAAAGTTTGACTAACAAACTAGAAAATAAAAAGAACTTATCTTTATCAGACAATTCTTTAAAAAAAAGTGATGAAGAAGATAATGAATCTGTAAAACATGAAAATCACGTTAATGATGGAAATTTATTAAATGTTGAAGATGTTTATAGTGTTCGTATTAAAAATAAAAAATTGGAGTTTTTGGCTAGCTTGAAAAATGAATCTCCACAATGGGTAGAAGAAACAAATATTAGAAGAACTGGACATTTAAATATTAAAGTTAATGATTTTAAAAGATATGTAAGAAGAAAAAAAAGTTCTAGAGGTAATAGAATAGTTATCAAAAATCTACACAACGTTGGTGATGAATTATATATTTCGGTTATTCATAATATAAATAATAAAGAAATTCATAGTTTATATCCTTCTAAAGTTATTGAATATATTTATCCACAGGAACTCTTAAATTTTTTATTATCAAGACTAAGATACCGTACAGCTTAATTTTATAATATAAATATACATATATACATATATTTATAAATATACCTGTAGTGAATTTATTTATATAATATATATAAATATATATATTTAATATTTATTTATTTTCCCCTAACCCCCTATGTTTTATTCTATATTTTAAACCAACACACATATATATATATATATATATATATATATACTTATATCTGAAAAGACAATATGTGAACTATTTTTTTTTTTTTAAATAATAAAGATAAAATATGTATTAGAAATGTTAAAAAAAAAAAAAAAAAAAAAAAAAAAAAAAGTTGAATTATTAAAATATTTTCATTCTTTTTTTTTTTTTAGCAGCATATTATATCATATATAATAAATATATATGATATGTTTTATATTTATATATAATAGGGGAATAATAATATAAATTGGAATATACACATACGTACCCGTTATAAATATAGAGTTATTTATTATGATGATATGGATGTATATGTTTATGTATATGTATAAATATTTATGGTTTTTTTTTTTTTTTTTTGTGTTTATTTAAAATTATTAAGGTAAATGCTTTATAATTATATATACATATATATTTGGATGCATTCCTTATTAAAAGATATATATATATATTTGTATTTTTATAAAAGATATATACAAAGTGTATAAATATTATATATATTAAAAAAAAATACTATACCATACATTATTATTATTATTATTATTTTATTTTTAATACACTAATGTTTATAGAACCCATACAGTTTAATATTTTAACCTCAATATAATATATGAAATAAGTACCAATATATATATATATATTTACACATATTTTTGGCTACATGAAATATATTATAATTGAGTTTTATTTTTTTTTTGAATTTGAATGGTTATGATATATATTATATAAATGTATGCATATATAATATTTTTTTTAATAATAAAAAGAAAAAAATGTTTTTATATATAATATAGATTAAGAAAAAGACTTGAAGAAAAAAAAAAAAAAAAAAAAGTATAGAAAATAAGGATAAAAGTATTGTTTTAAAATATATTTGTTTCAAATATATATATTTATGATTATTTTATTTATTTAATTATTTTATTATTATTATTTTTTTTAAATAACTTTTAATACGAAAGATTAGTCTAACATTTGTAAACTTGTAACATTATTATTTTAAAAAACAGATGTTTTTTTTTTCTTTTTTTTTTTTTGAAATTATTAGGTAACGTATTTTATAATTTAACCTATTAAAAACATATACTTATTAACGATTTAAAATATATATATCAGTATGCAAATCATCGTAATAATATTTATGTTGGAAACTATTTTATATATGTTCAAAATAAAAAAAAAGACTAGATTAAACATTTTTTTACTAACATATATATATATATATATATATATATATATATATTTATTTATTTAGATTAAACATTTTTTACTAACATATATATATATATATATATATACATATTTATTTATTTATTTATTTTTATGTTACTTATATGGTGATTCCTGACAGAGTAAATAAGTGTAATAATAAATGGATAAGTCACAAATATATATATAATATTTCTACAACATTAAAAATTTAATCTTTTTACAATTATTAACTCCCTTTGAATAATCAAATAAAAATAAATTGTGTTTCATTTTATCCTCTTACAAATATAACTAAAGTGTAACAGTACAAGAAGGATTTATATAAAGTTAATTTTTTAATTATAATAAGAATTTTTAAAAATATTATAATTTAAAAAAAAATATATATATATCATAATATTTATTTATTAGTTATTATGATACAAATTAATTTCTACAAAAATATAAAATGGTTATAAATTAATATAACCAAATATAATTGCACATATTTATTTATTTGATTCTTTTTTTTTTTTTTTTTTTTTTTTTTTCTTCTACAACGGTAATATATACATATATATATATATATTATGAATTATATATAAAATATTTTTTAAAATTATATAATTCCATAAAAGACGAAACTGTATTTATTTTACACTTAAATTATACTACATGTTATAATATAATTGAACTAATGTTATTATTATTTTTTTTTTTTGTTCCTTTTTTTCCATCTCTCATTTGATGTATGATCGTTTGCAAAAATAACTTTGTTTTTTTTTTTTGTTTTACAAATATATTAAAAAAAAAAATACAACAAATGAAACGAAAAATTAATAAATTTTCTTTATTTGTTCTAAGGAAAAAAAGTTATAAAAATGTTCAAATTTGCATGTATTACATGTAGATATATACATATATATATATATATATATATATATATATATTATTTTGAACAGATGACATATTTTAATATACATGAATGGATTATATAATTGTAATATTAAAAGCCATTTTAACTTTTTTATATTTATTAATTATTTTATTTATTTGTTTTCTTCTTATTGTCTTTTACCTGTTTGAAATCCTACCATTTTTATGTAACAAATGCAATACTTTTTGTAAAAACAACGTACATATAAAAATAAATTTATAGGAATATAAATTTATATATTATTATACTTTATATTCCTTTCATTTTAAAAAAAAAATATAAATAAATAAATAATTAAATATAAGTGTAGTTAATTTTTATATAATTATAAATTAATTATATTCTGGGCTTTTTTTTTTTTTTTTTTTTTTTTTTTTTTTTTTTTTATTTTTTTTTTTTTTTTTTTTTTTGTCCTTTCTTAACATTCAAGGTTATTAATTTAAAGTTTTAACGAAAAACATAATAGTGTATGATATGCAACTTTTATACATGTAATGTGTATAAGGTTTGTATGCAATTTATTATTTTATCTAATTTTATATTTATGTTACATTTTATGGTCTATATATTTTTTATTACAGCTTATATAATGAAATAAACTGTGTGCAAATATGTAAGTGTTTATGTATACATATATGTGTATGTATTTATATATGTATATATGTATTAATACTTTTGGGTTGCATACCTACATAGGTAAATCAGGTTATATAAAGAAAGAAAATAATAACATAGAAAAATAAATATAAGCATAAAAATATTATTAATCATATTAAATAAGAAGTATCCATATATTTACCATCATAGAAATAGACACAAATATATAATAATATTATATATAAATATATTTAATATTTTGAATTATCAAAAATGAACACTCATAATAACAATGATCATTTGAATAATATATATTTAGAATTTAGCTTATTGAATAATTTTTTAAAAGAATTAAAAGAGAATATTAAAAAAAGTAATAATGAAAAGTATACAAATATATATGATGGTTGTGTAGAATATATATATACTCTACATAATAAATATACCGCATGGAATTATAATACTGAAAAAATTGATGAAAAATATATAGAATATTTTGTTCAAAGTATAATATTAAATATAAAGAATTTCTTAAGAAATCAGTTTTGCTTAATAGATGAAGATATAGAATGTTTAAAGAATAAAAATAAGAAATTAATGGAAAAGTTAAAATCAGGTGTTGAGAATGCTGAAACTCAAGAAAACTACATTTATGAATTGGAAAAGAAATTAATTTTTGAAAAAGAGAAAAATAAAAGTTCATATAATTTACATGAAAAAATTAATAATCTATTAAAATTAAATGAACAACTTACAAATAAAAATGAACAGTTAGAATGTTCATCATTCAAACATAAACAAGAAAATGATAAGATGAAAATAGAATTAAAGAAATTCTGGGCTCTAAAGGAAAAAAAGAAAAAATATGAACAAAACAAATTTTCGTATTATATGCTAAATAAAAAAATGAGTACTTTATTAAAAAAAATCAATAATCATATACCCACTCATCAAAATAATTATATAAATGAAAAGAATAGAAGTTATAGTTATAACTTTGTCCATACCTTAAAGAAATATATTATCCTAAGGGATTCACACTATTTGAGCGAATTTAATATAAATACGTATACTAATAATGATAAGAAAGGTATAAATAATAATATTGATGATAATAATAAAATGTATGATGGTAATGAAAAATATGATGATAATAATAAAATGTATGATGGTAAAGAAAAATATGATGATAATAATAAAATGTATGATGGTAAAGAAAAATATGATGATAATAATAAAATGTATGATAGTAAAGAAAAATATGATGATAATAATAAAATGTATGATGGTAAAGAAAAATATGATAATGATGATGATAATAAAAAGTGTGATGCTTATTATCATTATTATAATAACAAAAATTATAATGGTGATAATAATAAATATTGTTGTGATAATAAGGATACTAATTTTAAGCATTTAGATTCTTCCATTAATCCTAATAATACAAAATATATTTGTTATGAAAATTCGGAATATATTAAAAATGATGATATATGTCAAGGTAATAATGATACTTTAAATTATCATAATAAGAATATTAATAAAAAACATACACAATATGTTAAGCCAGAAAATAGTTCATCTTCTAATAATAGTAATGATATATATAATATAAACAAGAGAGATAAATTATCGATACATAAAACTAAACATATACAAACATATGAAACTGTACCAAGAATAAATCATTTTGATACATATATTAATGAGGGGGATGATGAAGAAGAACATAATAACAATGATGAGGATGGAAAAAAAGATAAACTATATAATTTCACAAATAATCTAAGTATGTATAAAATGTATAACAATAGTGAAATAACATGCACAGAAGAAAGTGATAATCTATATAAAAATATTGAATATATTAATAAAAAGAAAACATTTTATACTAATGATAATAATAAGGATCCATACCTTATAAATAATATAAAACTAAAAAATAGTAACACATTAAATGAAGCTTATTTTTCGAGGAGAATCTTATATAGTACGACTTTACTAATGGATATTAGAAAAACACTAAGTAAGCAAATTAAATGAAATATGAAATTATAAGAATATATACCATATATGGTATAACAAATTATAATATGATAATATACTAAAGTGTTATGATATATATATATATATATATATATTTATTTATATATATTAATTTTACACTTATAAAATTGAGCTTACCTAAAAAGATTATATATACTAATTTGTTATTTGATCATATATATGTTTGCTCATTTAATATTAGTTGATTATATTGTAGTATAAAATTGTGAAACTTCATTTAAATTTATATATAAAAATATACTTATAATTGGGTAAAATTTATATAGTGTTATGGTATTATATGTAATGATATATGCACATATATATATATATATATATATATAGTTATATAATGTCATTATTATGTTACATATAAGAATACTATCACATAACTATATAACCCATAAAAAGTGTGATAATATTATATTATATATATGTAACTCTTAAATTGTATACTCATATTTAAACTATATTTCTTATTCTTATATAATATATATATATATATATAATAATATGTATGTATGTTATTATTCATTTATAGGATATAATCGAAAATTTTTAAAGAATTCTATATTATGTAAGAGAACAAAGAAGATAAAAAGAAAAAAGGAGAAATTAAAAACATTAACGAAGTTGCACCAAGTAAATAAATTTCTATTATATTCTTTTTTTGTGTTTTATTTAACTTTCTTTCTTTATATTTTTATAAGGAACAAAATTTAAGTTTATGTGTATGTTTCTTTCATTGTTCGAAAGACAAAAAAGAATGATTTATGATTTATGATTAATGATTATTTTTTTTTATTATTATTTTTTTTTTTGTTTATTATGATATATATTTATTTTTAATTTAAAATTTGTTGTCTTCTTCTTTTCTTATCAATGATGAAAATAAATGTATCTTTTAAAATTTATAAACCTTGTTTTATTTTATCACCATGTATGATTTTTAATTGTATCTACTAATAAATATTATATATATATATATATATATATATATATATATATATATTTTATTTTTTGTGCAATTATTTTTTTACAAGAATTTGAATAAATATAATATATGCATTTATCTATTATTTATTTATTATTATTATAATTTTTTTTTAATTTATTAGTTATGTTTTAATTTAACATATGTATGAACCTGAATATATATACCTAATTTATTATCATTATTATATATATATATATTTATATACATATATATTTTCTAATTTGATGTTACTCATATAGTATATATATTATATACATATGACATAAATTATTTAACTCAACCTTGGTTTAACCTTTATAGAAAAATGATATGATTAATGATTATCATCATAGTAATGATGAAATGCATGCCATAAAGAATATGCTAATAGTATGTATCCTAAAAAAAAAATATATATTTATATTTATTTATTTATTTTAAATAATAAAAAATTATTGTATGTAATTAGAATACTGAATGAATAACTCAAATTCTAGAAATTATTTATATATATAAGTAAATATATTTTGCGCTGTTTTTTTTTTTTTTTTTTTTTTTTTTTTTCTCATAGGAAGATTACAGAGGAACTATAATTAAATTTTATGAGTGCATAAAAAAAGACATTAGAATAATTATTGAAAGTAACTATAATTTGAATCTAGATCTTCTTTCACAACATTCACAAAAGTAACTATTCATTATTTTTTATAATGTATTTATATAAAGATAAGTTTATAAAAATTAAATATATATATATATATTTATATTTATATATTTTGTCTTTATTACTAATATTTTTTTTTAACCCTTTTCTGTTTTAAAGTATTATAAGGGAAATACATGAGGAAAAAAATATATTACGAAAAAAAAAAATTGACAAAATAACAAGAAAATATTTGCGTCAAATCGATTCGTACCGGTAATAGGAAAATATTTTTATCATATTTTAATTAATATCAAAAATATATATATATATTTGAAAATGTATATCTATTTATTTTCATAGTTTAATTAGGATACATATATATATATATATATATATATATATATATATATATATTTTTATGTATTTAATCAATGGTGATAAATATAATGAAACAAATGTATATTAATGCACATACGCATGAATATTATATAATATACATATAGATATATGTTCTTGATTTTTGTTCCTATTAAATTTTGTACACACATGTTAACATTATAAGAAAAAATAAATGAATAAATTAATTTATATATATATATATGTGTTTTTTTTTTTTTTTTTTTTTTTTGTAGGCTATGTGAAAAGGACTTTTATCACAATATAGGAAATGAAGAAAATAAAAATGAAAAACATTTATATTTAAATTACCATAAATATGATTCACTTGATCTTCGTAAGATACTAAAAAATAATTATCAACAAAATACATATGATGAATCTGAAGAACCGTTTTCTTTTAATTTTTATGAACATGGTAATATAAAAATTATTGATAGATTAAAAGAATTAAAAAGTAATATCTCATTTTTTAAATTTTACGATTTAATAGATTTTCCCACGAGAATATAAATATATTTACACATTTATTCAGTTTGTTATATATATTATATATATATATATTTATTTAAATATTTATTTGGTTATCTATTTACTTATTTTTAATTAATAATTTGATAATAAATAAAAATCCATATAATTTTATCTATATATTTATTCATTATTAATATTATTATTATTTTATTTGTTATATACTTGTATATATTATTAAGGAATTAGTTTTTATAAAACAAAATATCATAAAACTTATAAATAATGCACTCTTATTTATTTAATTATAATTATTCTTGTAAGACTATTATTGGCTAGCTAATATAATTAAGTTATTTTATAGGCTTGTTAATAAATAACTATATATAAATAGAAAATTATCCATTCCATAAAATTTCCCCATACAAAAATATATATAATATATATATTCATAATTACACTCTTTTTATTAATAAGAGATATAATATTGTGAAACACAATTTTCCTTTTTTCTTTTCTTTTTTTTTTTTTTTTTTTATTTACTATTATAATATATATATTTTTTAATTTTTTAATAAAACGAGTTATTTTACTAAATTATCAAAAAGAAAAAAAAAAAAAAAAAAAAAAAAAATGAAAAAATAAAAAATTAAATAATAATAATAATAATAATAACATATAAATAATATAATAAAAAAAATATAAGAAAAAAAAAATTACATAAAAATTCTAAATGAATAATTTTTTATCTTTTAGGTATTTTCATCTACATTTAACACATCGTTGAAATCCATATAATCATTATTATATTCTTCATTTTCTTCTTCTTCTTCATTTTCATCATTATTAACAAAATATATTAAAGATGCTATATATAGCTGTGTATTAATGAAAAGTGATAGGATATTTTCCTTTTTTATAAAATTTGGTATATTAAACTATTAAGAAAAAAAAGAAAGAATATAATATAATAATAATAATGTGAAAATAAAATCATTGTATGAATTATTATTAACATTATATACAATACAATGTTTAAGAAATCAAAATATTAATTATCATGTAAAATCATTAAAAAGATAATTATTTTTTTTACAATCTTAATAATATATATATATATATATATGTATATATATATATGTATGTATGTATGTATTTATTGTTTTCTTTTTTTTTTTTTTTTATACCTTGAAGTATTCCCAAAATAATCCATTACACACAAAACCTATTGAAGAGTGTATTACTATCGGTACGGCTGTTAAAAGTAAGGTGCTTATTTTCATTTTTCTCTTTTCATCTTTTTTGAATGTTAAAAAATGTGAGGTCAGTAACATATTAACAACAACTGAAAATAGTCCCATTTTTGATAAAAAAAAACCGATTGCTGTAACGGGTAGCATTAATGTACTTATGTTAAAAATATCTAAAGCGCTTTTCCTACACACATAAAAAGAACATATATATATATATATAATGTATACATATTGTGAACAGTTTATAGCATATATTCATTCATTAGTACCATTTAAATATCCTTAGAAAGGTATATTTCTTACTATATAATTCATCATTTAATTTTTTTAGGATGTGCTCTTTAAATTTTTCTTCAATATTTGAATTTTTTATATAATTAATAGACAATTCGCTTGTGTATTCATCTTTCCCAAATATGTTGTATTTTTGTTTTTGTTTAAAATCATATAAATTTTTTTGAATAAGTTTTTGTGTAATGAAAAAAAAGGTATCCTTATATTTTAATTTGCTCTTAATATCAGTAACTGTATCTATATATTCTTCATGGGCTTTTGTTAATAGTTTGTAGTCATTAGTATCATTTACTCCTATTCTTGTTAAATATTCTTTTTCTTCTTTATCTATATAATAAAAGAAGGGTAAATATTACAACTATATGTATATATGTCTAGTAGTGTTTTACAAACTCATTTTATGGATGTATAAATAAATAAATAAATAAATAAATAAATACATACATACAAACATACATATATATATATATATATATATATATAATAAATATATGTATATGTGTGTAGTTATTTAATATATATAGTGTACACATTGTACTTGTTAAAATTTATATATATAAATATTTTATATATTATATATTTTCTTCTGTTTAGTGTTATTTACTTAATTTAAATTTATCGGTATCCTTATTAAACAAATTTGAAAAAAAAGAAAAAAGTTTGTTTTCAATTTGACTAGATTTTATATGTTGAAACCTATGGATATAATTAACTGAATGGATATTTTTTACATAATTTTGGTGATACTTATTTTTGGATAATATTTTGTAATTTAAATGAAAACATTGATATATTTTTATTAGTATAAAGTATAGAAAAACTCTTAATAACATTTTCTTTTTCTTATTTTTCTCGTTTTCCAAATATTTGTAAACAATATATTTGTGTAAAAAAAAAAAAAAAAAAAAAAAACACAAAAGAAAAAAGGAAGGAGAAAAAATTTTAAAATATCCTTATGGGTTATTTCCTCATTATTTTGATTATATATATTTATATATTATTTTTAATTTTTTTTTTTTTTTCTTATTTCTAAATAAGAATATGAATATTTTTCTATAATATATTATATTTTATATAATTTTTTTATTTTAAAAATAAA
>NC_031492.1:661482-674168 GCF_001602025.1 Plasmodium gaboni | reverse complement strand
AATGTATTCTCATAATTTATTGATAATTCATCTTGATCATTTATGATTTCTTTTTCATTATTTGTATTTTATTTTTATTATAATATTTTTTCTTTTATGAATAAAATTAAAATGAAGAATAACTATATAGAAAGAAAAAAATATTCAATTCATAATTTGGTTAAATTAATTAATGAAAAGAAAAATATAGAAAATGGGAAAAAGAATGAATTATCATCAGAAGGGACAACTAAAAACAAAAATGTATCTATTGAAAGTAATGATGTACATATAAATTCCAAAAAAAAAAAAAAAAAAAAAAAAACGGATAAAAAAAATGGACATATAACAAATGAAGATTTTGTAAGTAGTTCCTCAGATGATGAAAATGAATATACAAATAATGAAAAAGAAATCATAAATGATCAAGATGAATTATCAATAAATGATGAGAATAAATTATGTAATGACCATGAAATAATAAATAATGGTTCATCTGATGATAATGAAATTAAATTATTTATGTTTGATTATAAAGAATGTCAAAATAAAAAATGTTCTTGTAAGAAATTATATCGTTTCAAAAAAATTAAGAAAGTTCAAATGAATAAAAAATTTAAAGGTATAGTTTTAACACCCTTTTGTGAAAAATATTTTTCTATAGATGATAAATATACTATTGAAAATTATGGTTTATCTGTAGTTGATTGTTCATGGAAATCTATTGATTTATTAAAAAGAATAAAATTTTCTAATCAGAGAAAATTACCTTATATTATTGCTGTAAATAGTATAAATTATGGAAAGCCATATAAACTTTCTTGCTTGGAATCTTTAGCTTTCTGTCTTTATGTTTGTAATTATAATAAACAATGTAATGATATCTTAAATATCTATAAATGGAGTGTTAATTTTACTAATTTAAACAAAGAATTGTTAGATTCATATAAATTATGTAACACACATGAGGAAATAAAAAATGCTGAAGAAGAATTTATACAAAAATATCTACATGAAAAAGAACAAAACAAAAAAATTGATGAGTATAAAATTATATATGAAGATGACTACATATAAAAAGTATTAAAAGGAACAAACACATGAATATATATAAAGATATATATATAAAGATATATTTATATATTTATTTACGCAAATGAATATATATTCTTTTATCCATTTAATTTATTATTATTATTTTTTTTTTTTATTTTATTTTATTTTATTTTTTATTTTTTTTTTTGTGGTTTACCCGTTTACATATAATTTGTCCAGTCATATTTTTCATAACCCTTTTTAAACTCTTCCACCGAATTAACATAATGTTGGAAATTTTTAAAATATTTATAAAGTCTATCTTTCTTAAACAAGTCAGCAAAAATACATCTACACATATTAATATAATCATAATTATTTTCAATAACTTGTATATATGTATCAACAAGTGAGAAGTTGACAGATACGTAAGGAATATTTTTTGGTATGACATTATAAGGTGCATATTTACTATCACTTATTATTAATTGTTTATTTTCTCTATATAATGAATTAATTTCTTCCATATTTTTTTTGAAATAAATTTTTGCTTTCTCTAATAAGTCCATTGGGATAACATAACAATTTATATATGTATGTTTAGTTTTTCTCATAGATATAAGTTCAATACTTGGATTAAAGCAGTTATTAAATTCAATAAAAATACATGTTTGATTATTTACTTCTAACATAGCAATTAATGATTTCATATGATTTCTCATATCTTGAATAACATCAAAAGTAGTATTAGTAAAACTAGTAGTATGTTCAATTGGTGAAATAAAAAGTTGATCCTTTAAAAATATATTCTTATAATTATAATAACATATATATGATTTATTGCTAATACTAATTATATTTAATTTATTTAATTTTTCAAATGAATTGGAATCAATACAATATTTACAATCAACTA
Source organism: Plasmodium gaboni (assembly GCF_001602025.1). Taxonomy (NCBI): domain Eukaryota; phylum Apicomplexa; class Aconoidasida; order Haemosporida; family Plasmodiidae; genus Plasmodium; species Plasmodium gaboni. The sequence goes on along the minus strand of NC_031492.1, from coordinate 672,238 downwards.
AATTTTTATTTAATGAATTTTTTAATATCATTTGATTTTTTCTCTCATTAATTATTTTTTCTAATTTATTTTTTAAATTGGATGTACAATGAGTATCACATTCTTCCTTATTATTTCCATATTGTTCAATATTACACAATGATTGTATATCCTTTTTTTGTTTTTCATCATAGTTATAATTTTCTGAAGATAAACTATAACTTTTTTTATATATTGTATTTGAATCACGTTCATCATAATAATTATCATTATGAAAATCATTATGAATATTATTATTATTATTATTATTATTATCATATGAATTATCACTGTCATTATAGAAATCATTTTTTTCTTTTGTTTGTTTTTTTTTTTTTCTTATCTCATCTTTTTCATTTTCCTTACTTGAATGTTTCTTTTTTTTTTGTTGTTCTTTATCATATGAAACATATTTACCATCACTATCATATTTATACTTTTTGTAATCTTTATCATACTTGGATTCTTTATATTTCTCATGTTTCCTCTTTGTATAATTTTCATATTTTCTTTTCTTTTTATCTTTATCTTCATCCTGCTTAGTATAGGACGAGGAACTATCTGAAGAAGAGCTTTTTTTTTTGTTTTTTTTTTCGTTTTTTTTTTCTTCTTTTCTATGCTTTTTCTTAAGTAAATAATTTGTATATTTTTTGTCGTAACTTTCTTTATCATTCATTTCTTCCTTTCTTAAATTTTTTATATCAGACACATTGTTGTCACTCAATCCTTTAATTTTGCTTTCTTCTCTTTTCTTCTTATTTTCATTCTTATCATTTTTATTTAAAAAGTTTAAAAAGTTGTTTTTTGCATATTCATAAAATTCATCAACATTACTCATTGTTTTATGTAAATGGAATAAAAACATAAAAAGAAGAAAATAATTTCTAATATTTTACGAAAACATAATTACTTTAAAAGAGCACACAATTATTATATATATATCATATATATATAAATGAGTTGTCATAAAGGTATTTTTATTATTTTTATAAATATATATAAATAATATTATATATATATATATATATAATAATTATACCATTACATAATCATTTTACATATAATACAGTAATATATTTTATATAATTACCAAAAAAAAAAATAAAATAATAATAAAGAAAGAAAATTAATTTAAAATATATATAATAATATATATATATGTGAAGGTACTATATATTTATATTTCATAGAAGATATAAATCTTCAATTTTCTTAAAAAAATTGTTTTTTTTTTTTATATTTACAATGAACATATTATTGTATAAACATATTTATTCTTCACCAAAAAAAAAAAAAAAAAAAATTAATAATTAAAAAAAACATTAAATTAAATAAATAAATTAAAAAAAAAGAACAAAATTTACAGAAAAAAAAAAAAAACAAAAAAAAAAACTAATCTTTGCATATGATTATGTTTAAAAAATTATATACATATATGTATATATTTATATATCAAAAATGCATATAACTTAAAAAAATTTTCTTTCATGGAGTCTTTTTTTTTTGAAAGGTTATATTTAATTCTCTGAATCGCTTGAATTTTGTATTAAGAAATGCTAAAAAAAATAATAAAATATATATATATTTATAAATTAACATTTGTTTCAAATATACATATATATGTAGAGAGCAATATATATAATATACAAAATTATAAGAAATATATTTTTATTTTTATTGTTATTTTAATTTATTTTCCTACATTTATGTAAGGATCATCGTTTGATTTAATCCATTTGCTGGATTCCTTTTTGGATTTTTGTAATATTGCCTCTTTAATTTTTTCAGGGAAATCCACAATATCGCCTATATACAAAAAAATAAAAATATATGTAAATATTAAAATATGCATAAACATATACACATATACATATATATATATATATATATATTATTTATATTATTACCCGATGGTGTAACATATTCCAATTTTTGTTTTATCTTAGGTATTTCATATTCTCCCATTGTTACATTCATAATTGAGAGACTATTTTTATTATAACTACATTGAATTCTCTTAGCATTAAAATACGATGGTTTAAAATATTTGTACATGTATAATACAGGATTTAAAACGTTAATATTTTCATGAATTTCTGGTTCTTCAAATTTTATATCGTTTTCTTTTTTTTCAATTTTTGGTTTTCTATTGAAATGGTTGAAAAATACTTTGTGTTCGTTAGCTAGTAATTTTTTCGTATCACCTCCTAAAATTTCCACTGAAGAAAATCCGTATAAGCACAAATTAGACATCAGCACCTAAAAGGGAATTATATATGAAAAATAAATATAAATTAACATATAATATATACATATATATATATATATATATATTTATTTATTTATTCATTTATATATTTGTATTATATATTTCGTGTGTGATTATGAGTATACCATAATTTCATCCAAATCACAGCACACATCGACTGCTTCATTTTGCTCCCATATTTCATTATATACTGGAGTAGGTTTGGCAATGTAAATCATATTTTTTTTGTTTTTCCTCGTATTATTATTATTATTATTATTTATGTCATCCTTTTGGTTGTCATTTTTCGTATTGTTCATTTTAGCCTTCATTCTAAACTTATTAAAAAAATTATTAGTACTTAAAACACTTTTTGTATTATTTTCTTGGTTTTCCTTTTTTTCAATATGAGAAAATTGTCCCCACATAAACATGGTATAATTATTTGTTGTAGTAAGTGTGGTTATAATACACACAAAATTATCTGAACATGCAATTTTATTTACTGTAATATTTGGACATATATTAGTTAATGGATAAATAGATATTTCATTCAGATTAGCTAACTTCTTTTTATTTACTCCTAATATACATTTATAATTATTTCCCCATAAATAAAATGAATTTTTATCAGTTCTTAATGATATATTAAAACTATCTTTACATGTAATATTAAGACATCCTGATATTAAAAAGATTGGTTCATAAATATTATTTTGAAAATATTTTAAATTGATGAAAAAAAAGTTCCCACTTATATATAAATCATTTGATTTGGTTATATAACCACTATGATAAGAAGCACAACTTATATTTTTTATAAGAATATTATTTTTCAAAAAATATTTTATAATTTTAGGATATCTAATAATATGTTTTTCATATTTCTGACCACATTGACCATATGTATTGTTTCCCCATGAGTATACATTTCCATTTTCGGAGAGAGCTAATGTATGTTCAGATCCACAACATATATTAAGAATTTTATTTGTTTCATTAATTAATTTAGTAAATTCAACAATTTTCTTACCTTTATGTGACTTATCAATATTAAAATCATATTCATATTTATTATTATTTGTTATATTTTTACTATTTTTATTATCCTCTTTATCTATTATTTTATAATCAATAATATCATTTATATTTTCGTTGAATTTATCACCAAAATTTTCTTTCGATATAGTGTACTTTTTTTTATATTGAAACTCTAAATGTTGCAAATTTCTTAGATAATTATTATTTACATTTTTAAATTTTGTTTTATTATTTGATTTTTCATGTTCATATGATTTGTAAATATTATTATATTGATTATTAAAATGTTTATTATTATAAGTATAATTATTATATGTATTATTATTATTGTAAGTGTTATTTATCATATTTTTATCAATACTACTTTTGTGTGTACTAAAAATGCTTGTATTATTATTATCCATGCTTTCCTTATGCAAGCTTCCCAAAGTAGTCATTCCGTTATCACTATTATTATCACTATTATTATCACTATTATTATCACTATTATTATCATTATTATTATCATTATTATTATCATTATTATTATCATTATTTGTGTTGTCAATTTTTGTATGATCATCTATTGTATCTATATATATATCCCTTTTTATCGGATCTTCTTTTTTTTCATTTATTCGATTAAGTTTATTATTTTCGTCTTCATTTATATCAACGTGATCCCACTTGTCATTGAGAACTTTGGGGGCATATAAAAATGGGGAACTAGACAAATCGTAATAACCCAACTGTCCACAATCATTAGATCCAATACTATATACATATTTAGTATAAAATTGTTTACTATTTTTATTATATCCATGTGATATCATTTGTTCTGTATTATTATCTTTATTAACACTTTGATTAATTAAAAGTATAGTATGTGTTTTGCCTACAAATATTTGTATTGTTTCAAAAAGTGGTATATTTAATATAGTATTTTGATAATAATTGGTTGTACATATTTTAAACATTTGTTTCATATGTATCATTTTAAGTATAGCATTTATTTTATATGCCCATGGAAGTAAATAATAATAAGATATATTTTTATATAATTTCAAATTAAATATAATATTAAATAAATGATTTTTTTTTTGGAATTTTTTAAAATAAAAAAAATACCACTGTTTTAATAAAATATTATATGTCAAAAGTTTCATTGCTTTTTGTTCTTTTAATAAATAATAATAATAATTTGGGAAATTTTTTTTATCTAGAAAATAATATTTTGTTTTTTCATATTCACTATTATATATATTCAAAGGGAAATTTTGAAGAATTTTTTTTAATTTATAGAAATTTCTCCACCATAATTGTATAGTAATTACACTTTTTTTTAATTGTTCATATTTTATTCTTTCTATACATGTATGTATATAAGATTGTGTAAAATATATTGCGTCTCTTAACATATTATATTGTTTTTTAACAACATATGCTTTATATTTGCTTTGTATCTTTACTACTGCTTCAGGTATTTTTAGATGATTTTTAATGAAATTTTTCCTATATATATTTTTTATTAAATAATGATAATTCATTTTTGTTATAACATTTGTGTAGGCCATATATTTTCTTTTAATTGATAGAAAACATATTTTTAAATACATTTTTTTTTCATATTGTACCATACATCTATATCTTCTAAAAGATGATTGAATTAAAGTTGCACATCTGTTTGGTATTAATACTTCATTTAAATTTTTTATCATTTTTATTTGTGTTATATATGTTTTAATAGCTGTACTAATTTTTTCTCTTGCATGTGTTTTTAATATTTCTAATTTCATGGCTTTATATTTCCTTTGTTGTATTATTTTTCTAAACCATGATTGTATATATACACATGCTGCATGTCGAATTAATTTTTTCTCCTTACTCATAAAAGTTTCTTTATAATATTCTAATGTTTCTTTTGTTTCTTCCATGTTTTTATGTTTCAACAAATAACTATAAAATATAATAAATGATGTAAGCAAATTTTTTTTCTTTTCCTTTTTTTGTAATTCATTAAAAAATAAATATTTTCTCATATAATTTTGAATAACAATAATTTTATTTCTATAAGAAAATTTAATTTTCTTATTTTTATAAGATATATAACTATTTTCTATTTTTCTAATAAATGGTGTGATATATTTTAAATATTCATTTTTCATATTTTCCAAAAGAAAATATAAAGACTTTTTTACAAATAAATAATTTTCAAAGTAAATAATATTAGTGGAAATATTAAAATTGTATAATATTAATGTACACATATCTTTCATTTCTTCAACTGATAATTTGTTTAGATATATAAACTTGGTTGTATCATTATATATAAATTTTTTTTTTTTGTTCTTGTTGTTATACATTTTTTCTTTATATATATTAATTGATTGGTTAAATATATTATTGTTTTTATTATTATTTGAAAAATTATCTTTCATATTAGAAGAATTATATATTATATTATTTGTATCCTTTCCTGGTGTATTATATGAATAATTAGGTTTATGATACTTTTCTTCATAATAGTTTAATAGTTTAATTAAGTCGTTTTCCTTACTAACATATGCACAGAATAAAATATATTTTTTAATAAAGCAAATATATGGAATAGCATAATATAAATATTCTTGTTGATAATTAAATATATTTTTTAAATTAAACATATTAATTACAAAAGTGATATGATCTTTGTTAATTTTTTTTTTGTTTAAATCAGAGAAATTGGTTATATTGTCTGTACGAACTGAATCCATATGTAAAAATAAACTTTTAAAAGATTTTATATTATTATTATGTACAAATGATTTATTTAAAGTTAATGAAAATCGTTTGTATAAATTGCTTTCAGATGTTGTACTTGCGTAATGATCATATGTAGTTGATTCTTTATGTTTTATACAATTTGTTATATATTTAGGAATAAATATATCTTTTTGTTTTTTTTCAGATTCATTTATAATAAGAAAATAAAATTTTTCAAAAGTATTATTTATAATATGTATAAAAAAGTTCATTTCATTATATAATAAATCACTTTTAACACTTTTTAATGGTAATGTATTATTTTCAAAAAATATACTTCTTAAAAATGACATGTCACTATTTTCAATAATTTTAATAATATCTTTAAGTATATATATATCTTTAATATTATCAAATATCATATTATTACATTTGTATTTTATTTGTTTATCATTATAATGTGTAATACTAAAATTATATTTCTTATATTTCATTCTATTTCTTTTCCCATGTATATTTTTTTTTTTTGTAATACCATCATTGGATAAATATGGAAAATATTTCAATAAAATATCGTGCATGAATTTTTCATCATCTAAATGATATATCTGTTTATCCAAATCATAATTATACTTACAATTACAATTACAATTATATTTACACTTACACTTACACATATTATTACTAATATTATCACTATTATTATTTTTATTATTATTACTATTAATGATATACTTATTGTATACTTCTGTTATGTTTTTTATGGATAAATAAAACAAACTCAGTATTTTATAATACTCCCATTTTATTAAAATGTAAGGACTATCTTTTTCTTTATTATATGAATTATAATGAACATCCATAAATCTCGAAAATTTCGTTGAATATTTTTCTAACATGTGTAAAATCCTATTTTCTCCTAAATAAATATTATTACATAAAACATTAGGAATAGTTTCATCAGTATCATTTTTATAATTCATATTATTATAATGGTTATATTTCTTTCCATAATTTTGAAGAGTACATAATAATGCATCCTCGTAATTATTCTGTTTATTATCTAATGTGGTTATCATATGTATAATACAAGTATCAATATTAAACATAGACATTTTTAAATAATACGAATGTAATAATTCATTATATATATTATTAATTAGTTCATTAAAATGATTTTTTTCTTTATTTTTATAATATTTATTTACATCCTCATTTTTTTCAAATACATTTTGTATTAAACCACCATTACAATAAAGATATAACGAATGATGAATAAGTTCATTTTTAATTACATTATTAAGGTATTCATTTATTTTTTTTACAATCTTTATTTTTAATCTATAAAACATACTGGAACATAAACTCTTCAATTTTATGTTATTATTTAAAATATGAACAAATAAATTTATATCAATATTTAATAAGGAAGATATATATTCTTCTAATATATGACCAGCAAATACTATAAAGTATTTGTTCCCTTTTTTGTCAATTGGTTCTTTATATTTATTATTATCATTTTTGTACATATTAATGGGTTCATTCGTTGAATAATATTTATTACTATTATTATTATTACTAATACTATTATTATTATTATTATTACTATTACTATTACTATTATTATTATTATTAGGGTTGTTATTATAACCATTTTTTATATTATCCGAAGCAATTTGTTTGTTAACCCCAACTAAATCATTAACCTGATTCACACTTTTCTTATTTTCATTTTCGATTTTATTGACATCCCTTTGATAATAATCTGGAATATCATTTACCTTTTTACTATTAACATTAACATTTACATTAACATTTACATTGCTTGAACCATTTGCTTTCAATTTAGCTCCTTGAAAATCACCAGTACTGGATTTTTTCTTTTTATTATTTTCCTTTGTTATATCATTATTAAATAATTTTATATTTTCAGTTTCTGATAACGAGCTAAATCCACTACTTAGATAATTATCTTCATTGAAATTAATAAATTGAGGAAGCGCACATTTCCCTCCATTACTTAATGATCCATATTTAGAATTGTTATTATTTTTTTTTTTTCTTAATTTCATATAATTTGATATTTCAATTAATTGTACTTGCAAAATTTTTAAGGTTTCATTTTCATTAATACTTAGGCATTGTTTTATTTTAATATATATATTGATAAAAATGATAGAAAAAATTATTTTATTTATTGAAATAATTTCATCTTGTGAAAATCCAAGATGTGAGAAATTCGAAAATGTTGTCTCCATATCACTTTCATTTAATTCAATTTCATGAGACTCTATATAATTTAAATATATTTTTTTTATATCTAAAGTGTGTAAGTTTAATGGTTTTAAATATGTATGCTTACTGTTTAACATGATACTTTGAAGAAGGAAAAAAAATATATATGGAATATTAATAAAATTATTTTCATTATTATATTCATTTGAATTATTTATATTGTTATATTTGTCATTATATAACAATGAATTTGAGTTATTAGAATGTTCCTCTTTTTTTTCCCTACTATTTTTTGTTTTTATATTATCATTATTATGCATATTTGCATTATTCAATAATTCACATAACATATCATTCATTTTTGTGCATATATTTGTTACATTGCACGTATTATTCAACATAAATGGGAGTATATTAAAAGATAGCAATTCTTGATTATCAGCAAAATGAATTATAAAATTATAACAATCTTCATTATAAAATAATTTAAGTATATTCATAACTCTTTTATATAAATGATATAAATTTTTTTTTTTTTTTTTTTTGTGTTTAATTGAATTATGTATATCTTCTTGTTCTTGGAATTTTTTAATTATATGCTTGAAAGTATATTTATTGATTACACTCTGATTACCATAATTTTCACCATATATAAATAATAATTTATTTTGTTCATTATATGTTTTTAATTTATAGGATCTTTCACTGGTTGTATTTTCAAAACTGTTAGGATATACATTATCATATGTATTATAATTATTCATTTCGGTGTGTGAGGAATATATGTTTTCTTTATGATATGATTTATTATCTTCTTTTCCATTAAAAACAGTATTAATATTATAAAGCATATTAAAATTCATTACATTTTTTTTCAACATGTTTGTGTTCATTTGAACCAATTCCTTATTACTTTTAATGAATAAATCCTTTTTAATATCAACTAGTTTTTTTTTTTTTCTTTTTTTTTTTATTTGATTAAAATTAAATTGATTATTGATTGTTATATTATTATGTTTTCTATTAATATAATTTATTGCATTTTTTATTTCATTAGAACTATAATCAGAATTATTTTCTTCCTTTTCATAATATAAACTAGAGTTTGTTAAATCATCACTATCATTTACTTCTTCGTACTCGTCTGTTTTTTCTTGTAATTTCTTTTCCAGACAAAAATGAACAAAGCTATTTATAATATAATTGTTTTTATTGTTTGTTTTAAACAATAATTTATAAAATGCCATAACGTTATCAGTGGGGTTTATAAGTATTAGCATGTTGTTAAAGGTAGTTACATATAAGTTGTCCTTATATCTTTTGATGAGAATATCACACAGATCGGATTCTTCTTTGTATGTGTAATAAATATCATGGACATTATTCAAATGATAGCTGCAGGGATAACAAAATAAATAAATAAATAAATAAATATATATATATATGTATATATATATATATATATATATATATATATATATATATATATGTGTACATTCAGTTTACCTTTTTGATATAAATTCTTCCGTATGAAAAATGTCTGATTTTTTCTTTAAGAAATAATCATATTTATTCGGTAAAACATAATTCCCATTTTTTTTTTTGATTTGTTTTGTTTCTTTCTTTTTAATTAAATAATCACCATTAAAATGTAAATCTTTGAGAATACATTGTTTGTTATCTTTTTTGTTTGATTTTAAATGTAGGTCATTTGTTTTTTTTATATTAAAATAATTTATTAGTTTGTTATTATCATCATCACTATTTGTTTCACTTCCCCCAGCTCCTATTTCTTTGTCTAGATTTAAAAAATATAATTTTCTATTTAATGAAAATGAATCATCCATTCTTGTAAAATCATTGAGAAGTATATTTAAAAAAAAACAAAAAAAAAAAATAATATATATATATATTAAAATATTATGGTAACATTAATTAATTAATATTAAGATAGTATCACAATATCATTTATATGTTTCATAAATAAAAACAAAAACAAAAAAAAAAATTTAAATAAACCCAATAAATATAAATATATAAAGATATTTATATTTATTTATTTACTTATTACACGAAAAAAAAAAAGATATATACAAAAAAATAACAAATAAAAATGTACATATTTGAATTTTAAAAAGAAAAAATATATATATATATATATTTATACAAAACAAGGGTTGCATTTTTAATAAATCATACTAAAAAAAAGAAAATTAAAACAAAAAAATAAAAAAAAAAAAAAAAATAAATAATAAAATAAATAAAATAAATAAAAATATAAAAATATAAAAAAATATATTAAATAAAAAATAAACAAGTTATACATATTATATATATATATATATATATATATTGAACAAGGTAATATATTTATTTTAAAACGGGAAATTAAAAATATATATTTTATATATATATATATATATAATTTTACACCACTTATATTTAAATACATATTAAACATTTATATTGTACCATAGTAAGGCTACAAAA
>NC_031492.1:653982-656482 GCF_001602025.1 Plasmodium gaboni | reverse complement strand
CCAAATCATATGTATTTACATCAGGAGCACAATTTAATGTATTAATAGGACGTATATTTATTATATCATAATTATTTTGGTCTTTATCATTTTTTTCTTTATTTTCAGTATATTCTGTATCATCATTTTTATTGGAAGAATTTTTCTTTGATTCATCTTCACCTTCAATATCTGATTCATTATTATCACTATACCCTTTTAGTAAATCCATTATTTATAAATAAATAAATATATACATATGTACCCTTAATATGATTGTAAATCAAATATTATTCGTATGTTTTGTTATATTATGAATATTATATGAATATAATATATATATATTGTAACTTTTTCAGTGGAAAACAAACTCACTAAAAATCTTTTACATATAACAAAAATATATATATATAGTAAAAACTAATATAATGACATCATAAATATATTTGTTCATCGTTTTAAACAATACATTGAACTCTTTACAACACTGTTCTTTTTTATAATATATTTTTTATATAAAATTATTGAATTATTTAATTTTTGAAATATATATATATAAACATATCATTAATATATATGTTTCATTTAGTATATTTTCTAATATACATTTATTATAAGATGGATTGAAAAATTGTAAAAGAATTTACTTATATATATTTTTTTAAAATTCCTTTGCCTCTCTAACATGTAATTTATATATATATATATATATATGAATCCATATAACAGATATTTTTACATTCTTTTTTATATTTATTCTTTAAAAGGTCTTGCGTTTTATATATTTATTAAACCCTTTCATTTTTTTGCTAATTTTTTTTTTTTTTTTTTCTGATCATAAATATTTTAATTTTCTAAATTGTCATATTTATTAAAAGATTGTACATTTTTTATTATTGTATAAATTATATTTAGGATTTGTTTTCTTATATTTAACTATACAGAAAAAAATGAAATTATATCATTTAATATCAATATATTTATAAGATTTTATTTATTTTTTTTTGTTCTTATGCATTTATAAAAGATATATTTTTTAAGGCAAATAATTAAAACACTTGAATGAATGGAAAAGTTTATATTAAATATATTTATTATATATAAAATTTAATGTTATTACATATATAAAACATATATATATTAATAATATTTTCATGTATATATGTAATATAAAATGATGAATATTCGTATAAAAGGAATTACTATTAAGAGTTATTTTATAATTTTTTTTTTTTTTTTTTTTTATATATATAAGAAAATATTTATATTAAATAAATAAATAAATAAATATATATATATATATATATAATATATTCTTTAATAATTTAAAAAAAACACATTTTTTAAAACCTTTATATTTTTAAAAATTTATTTAATATTAAATAAAGTTATATATATTAATATATGTATCTATATTTATTAGGTAATATATAATTAAGAACATATATTAAAATTTTTTAATTATCACATAATATTTTATATTATATTAAAAAAGGAGATATACTTTAAAACAATATGGGGAACTAATCTTAATTTGGATTTTTTTTTTTTTTTCATAGAATTAAAAAAGAAAAAAATACATAACTTATTATATATATAAATAAAATTCATTGTACAATATGTGAACATAAAAAAATAAAATGTCCAATTTGATTATTCATTCTTTCTACTTTCAATTACATGAAAAAATATATATATATGAATGTATTGAATTTATACCATATTCTTCTAGTGAATATATGAAAAATAATAACTGTTCTATATAAGCTTATTATTGAATTGCATTATAATATTAACGTATAGAATAATATTTTTTACATTTGAAATAAGAGAAAGAGAGAAAAAAAAAAATGTAACAACGATATGATTAAAATTATACTTTGAATAACATGTATAATTATAAGTATTTTGTCTTTTTTTTTTTTTATAAATTAAAAAACATAATAATTTTTTAATAAAATAAATTTATATAGTTATAATCAAAATACATATTTGTATAATTTATTATATAAAATTTTTAAGGTTGTGTGTAATATGTAAATATGTTCTATATGTATATATAGTTAAGTATTTATTTATATAGGTCTTTTCTTTTTTCTTTTTGAAAATCCTTCTCAACATGTATATTATAAAAGATTTATGTTTTCATAAAAACAAAGAAATAAATGTTATTTTGTTATTAAAATTAAAATAATTTTTATATTTTGGTGTTGTATTTAGAACAAATACAAAATAGCTATGCTTCTTAAAAAAAAAAAAAAAAAAATACCTGATTTTAAAATATTTTAGCTGCCTATTAGCTTTTTTTTTTTTTTTTTTTTTTTTTTTTTTTCTTCCTTATACGCGAGAACTTTTTTTTTTTGTATTGAGAATATAGACATATATATATATATTTATATATTTTATATATTTACGTAAATTTTTTTTTTTTTTTTTTTTTTTTTGTAAAATTTGTATAAAAAAATTTATTTTTTTCAATATTTTGTTGTAAAATATTAAAAAAAAAAAAAAAAAAAAAAAT
>NC_031492.1:644962-652462 GCF_001602025.1 Plasmodium gaboni | reverse complement strand
ATGCAGAAAATAAAAATGGAACATTAAATGAGCAGGCTTGTATATCTATATCTCCTGATAATAATATTATATATTGTTCCACAAAAGGAAGAAGGTATACCATAGGTGGTCATGCAGGAATACAAAAGAATCTAAATAACGAATATAATTTTTTGGATGAAAACAATTTCATATCTCCTCAAAATAGTATCAAAACATATACATATGATGCTTTAGACAGTTCGGATTTATCTAGTTCTTTTCCAAAAATTAATTTAATTAAAACTAATGACGTCTTAGAAGATACAAATACAAATAGAATAAATACAGCAAATATATTTAATGAACATATAATAATGAATTCATGTGAATCTAGTAACTTAAATACAACTAAATGCTTATCCAAAAATTTATCCGTGCAAAAGTTATTTAAGTATTATAAAAAATGTTCACAAGATTTGGAGCATGAACAACGAATATGTAAACCTTGTGCCCATGTATATAATGGTAGTACATGTATGAATGGAGATGAATGTTCCTTTTGCCATCATCCTGACCATGTATTAATATCTGCAAAGAAATGGAAAAAGCTTGTAAAAAATAATATGGAGAAGTTAAATATCCTATTACATATTCTACGCAACCCAGATGATGTAAATGCGAACTTATTAAATGAAATGATAAAGCAAAATACGAAAAACTTAAAAAAAAATAAAAAAATAAATAACACCAAGAATAATACTATTATTAATATGTATAATCAGAACGTAAGACATTCCAATAGTAACAATAATACTATAAATGATATGAACAATAATAATATAAATAAGAGACATAATAAGAATAGAATATTTTATTTTCCACAAAGAAACACAGACAACGTATTAAGACCACCCTATAATAATTATGAATCTAATGAAACTACAGATATGTATAAAAATAATTATCAAGGAAGGAATTATAATTTTAGTCCATATCGCATGAATATGTAAGAAATGTATATTAATCAAAAAGGAAGATGATAAAAAAAAGTATAAAATTAATTTAAATATGAAAATTAAATTATAAATGAAGTGGATCACATCTAAGAAGAAATTCTTATAGTCCATTTAAAAATATTATTATGTATTAGAAAAATTGTATAATTTTTAATGTTCTATATATTAAATGGACACACACAAATATATATATATATATTAAAAATTATATTTCTACAGTTGTATATTTGAATTGTAATTGAATAACGATAAGACATTATTATATACAAATGATTAATTTTTTCGTATTTATTTAAAAAAAATATATAATATGTATATTGTTTTTTTACTTAATGTATTCTATTATATATTGTGTTTGAACACTAAAATGATATATATATATATATATATATATATATATGTATATTTCTTTACATAGTTTATTTTTTCCTCCTTATTATCCTTCAATATGTACATAACATTTCTATGTTGAAAAAGTTTATTTATTCTAAATATTGTATTTTTCCTTATTTGTATATATTAACCCATATATATAAAGTATTATTAATGTAATTATTTATAATATTTTTATGATTTAATGTGATATATTAATTAGAATTTCATTTTTTTTTTTTTTTTAAACATATTTTTAAACTTTATAATTATATATAGGTATATTTCATACTTCTTTATATTCTTTTCATTATAAAAAAATATATAAAAGAATAATATTTCATCGAAGATTCTTTAAAATGTATTATCATTGCCAACTTATTTATATACCTTTGTGAAACAATTTGGTTTTATATTTGATTTTAAACATATCTAAATATAAGGACTAAAAATTAAGGTATTTTTAGAACATTATTATATATTTAATAAAATTTTCATATATAATATTATAAAAGTTTTATTTTATTATTTTATTTTATTTTTTTTTTTGGTTAAAATATAGGAAGAGAAAAAAAGTAACAAATTGGAATACACAAACATATTTCATTGTAAAAACAAATGAACAAAACAAAAATCATAAATATATAATAAAATTATTAGTATATGTATACATATCAATTTGTCTGATTATAAAACAAAAATATAACTTATGAATTAATTTTTCAAATATTTCTGAACTGATGCTCTCATTGTGTCAATAACATATTTGGGGTCCTCCGAATTAAAAATACTAGTTCCTGCAACAATAATATTGGCTCCGTGCGAAGCAGAAATTTCGGTGGTTTCAATATTTAATCCTCCATCAACTTGAATATTTAAATTTTTATATTTTTTTCTAAGAAATGAAACTTTACCCATCATATCATGCATAAATGATTGCCCTCCAAATCCTGGTTCGACAGTCATAACTAAAACTGTATTAATTAAATTAGTATCTAATAAGGGAACTAATTTTTGTACATCGGTTTTAGGTTTGATAGAAATTCCACACCATAAATTATTATCTCTAATTTCTTTGGCTAGTTGTATACATCTTTCGGTATCTTCATTTAATGCTTCAAAATGAAAAGTTAGTTGATTTGATGTTTTTAACAATGATACATATTTTTCTGGATATTCAACCATTAAGTGTACATCAAAAAAAATACTTTTTGTATATTTTTTTAAATTATTAATAACAGGTGGACCAAATGATAAATTAGGAACAAAATGCATGTCCATAACATCTAAATGGATCCATTCTGCACCCAAAGATTCCATTCGTTGTGTTTCTTCAGCTAATTTGCTTATATTGGATGCAAGTACTGAAGGGGCAATTATAGCTTTTAACGTACTCATTTTGAGTATTTCTTATAAAGATATGGTTCTTTTTTTTCTACATGTAAAGAAAATATTATTTTCAGCAAAAAAAAAATAATAAATAAATATATAAATAAGAAATATATATTTTTAATATGTTCTGTTAATTTTATTTTTTTTTCAGTATATATATATATATTATATGTATGTACAAATGAACATGAAAAAATAAAAGCATTAAATTCTTAAATATTTGATATTTCAAATATAGTGAATGAATCTGTAAAAAAAAAAAAAACCAAAAAAAATTATACTCCAAACAATATATAAAACTTGATGTAATATTATAAAACATATCCCTTTTAAAAATATAATTTTTTTTTTTCTTAAAATTATATAATTGAGATAAGATTATATAAAGTAAAATATGTGTAAATATTTTATGTTATTTATTTAATTACTTATATTAATAAATAATATTTTTTTTATATGAAAAAGGAAGAGAAAAATTAAGATTTTTCTTTATATATATTATATATAATATATTAATAATATTTTTACGTTAAAAAGCGTTCCTCACAATAATATATATAATACATATATATATATATATATATATATATATATTTTATGGGATTAAAAATATATATTTTTAAAATTATATATAAAGTTTTGATTCAACAGTATATAATATTTTTCCATATGCTTAAAATCTACTAATAAATTAAAAAAAAAAAAAAAAATTAATACCTTTTAAAAATATTAAATAATTATAAAATATTGATTATTGTTCTTATTCTATATTTAATATACCAAAATAAATTTATGATTATTTATATATATATATATATATAGATATATATATATATATTTATAATGATCATATGCCGTTATATTTTGTGTATTATTTTTGCAACGAATATCTTATATTCTTGCTCTTAATAATATTTATGAATTTATTTTTGCATTTTTAAAATTAGTATATAGAGAATATATTAACACATAAACTTTTGTTTGTATAGAAAAAAAAAAAAAAAAATTATCAACTTAATAAAAAGACAAAACAACATTTATAATATGGATGATTCAAAAAAAAAAAAAAATAAAATATATTAATAAATAAATAAATAAATAAGAAATGGTTATATAATATATTTTAAATTATAATCATTAGAATACTCCTAGAAAAAATAATATAAAGAAAAATACAAAAATAACAAAACAAACTAGAAATATAAATAAAACTTGTATTAAATATATACGTACGTTTAAACATTCATCAGAATCATCAATGGATGGTTTTCCAACTAGGGCTTCTAAATCGTCATCCATTTTGATATATGGTTATAAATAATTTGTTTTTTATTTATATAGTATAATAATTCTTATTTCGGGTGCATTCTATTCGTAACCTTTTTATTATATTATATTTTTCGTATTTTAAAATTTCTTTATCGTTTAAATGTGTGTAATTATACATATCTTTATCGCTCCTATAATTTGCATTTATCAGCTTTGTAATTAAAAAAAAAAAAATATATATATAAAGAAAAACTTAAATTAAAAATATTATTTATGTTTTATAAATAATTTATTATATATAATTAATAATTGTATGAAAATTATATATATTAGTAATCCTGATGTTTGTAGTTAATTGTAGAAAAAAAGGTTATATATATATGAATAATATAAAAATCAATATATAAAATATCTGTTGTATTTATTAAAATAATTTTATTTTTCTATATAGATATATGTAAAGAATTATACATTCGGTTTAGTTATGGTTGAAGTTATAGAATAAAATTGAAATGTAATACAGTATTTACAAATCAAAATTTTGAAATGTTCTTATATAAACATATATATATATATATATATATATGTATATATTTATTTATAAGACATTATGATTCCAATTTTATATCATATATTTTATAATATTTTCTGCAATACATATTTAGGTTACTTTATTTTTTCTTGTAGTATTAGCACTATATAGATGATATAAACATATTTCAAGTATTTTTTTTTTTTTTTAAACTGTACATTTGATACATATATATGCACATAGAAATATATACAATATATATTTATTATAATATTAATAAATATATACAAATGTGTACACATAATATGGGGAATATATTTATTAATAATATATATACATACATATATATGTATATATAATGGTTGAATTATTTATAATATTTTTAAAGAATAAGGAGAAAAGTTTAAAATTAAAAAAAAAAATAAATGAACGTATAAAAACAGAAATAACTTTTTTTTGTTATTTATGTGTAGGGCATGCAAACATGTTTAAAAAAAAAAAAAAAATAAAAAAAAAGGAAAGGTAGCCATATGGTGAGCTATTTAAAAATCTTATAAGAAATAGAATAATATATATATATATATATGTACTATTAGTTGAAAATTATATAGAACACATGAGTAAAAAAATTAAAACATAAATATTTTTGGTTACATAAGAATTTACACAGTTTGGCTATTTTTTTTTTTTTTTTTTTTTTTTAAAAAGCTTTTATAAAATCCTTTTGCATATAAAAGAGCACAACATATTCGAACCAAATAAACATATATTTATTTTGATGTCTTTATATAAAAAAATTAGCAAAATAAATATATACAATATATATAATTACTTTTAAGACGTCGAATATATTTTTGGAGGTGTAAAATTTAAAAATTATATATGTAGAGTTTGTAATATAATTTATATATATATGTAGGAAGGATGAAAAAAAAAAAAAATTTTTTTATGATGAAAATAAATTATAAATATTTATATAAGTATTTGATCTAAAATAATAATATTATATATATATATATATATATATATTTTAAAGTGTTTATATATTATACAGTTATATATTTTTTTTCTGATTTGTACAGTAAGAAGTGCATAAATGAATATTTTTTTCTATAAAAGTTGCTCCATATAAAAAAAATATATACATATATACCTTTTTTAAGTTTGACATAATGACAATACCTACCATAAGTGAACTTAAAAAGGATAGAATTATACCTCACGTTTTTCCAAATGATAATATTGATTTGAACGTAGAACTTTTTATAAGTTTTAAAGCAGGAAAAGAAGTGAATCACGGAAATGTTTTAGATATTGCTGGAACTGGAAGTGTACCAAGAAATATAAAATTTTCAGAAGAACCTCCAGATGGTTATTGTTTTGTTTTATTCATGGTAGACCCTGATTATCCTTCGAGATTACGACCAGATGGTAAGGAATATGTTCATTGGGTGTTATCAGGTATAAAATCGAAAGAATTAATAAAGGGAACTCAAAAAAATTGTATAACTATATTGCCATATGTAGGTCCATCTATTAAGAAGGGTACAGGTTTACATAGAATTAGTTTTATTATTTCCTTAATAAAAGAAGAAGATAAAGATAACATTACAGGCTTACCTCATTATAGAGGAGAAAAATATATTACAAGAGTAAAATTTAACAATTATGAATCAGTTCATAATATTGCTCAAATTAATAATATGAAAATTGTAGGTTATAATTGGTGCCAAATTGAAGGGTAGAAATATTTATTTTGTGAATTATATGAATAGCAAATATGTGTATCTAAATATATAGACATTATATCATAATAATAATTATTATTTTTACATATACAATATATTTTCATTTTCATTTACTTTTTTTTTTTTTTTTTTCTATTTTTTAATTTCTCATATATATCAAATATTTACTTACCATTTTTAAACCCATTTTACTATATTGTTATACATATGTCATTTTTGAATTTTCTAAGTACACAATTTTTACAAAAAAATTATTTGAAGTGTAATTTGTGGGAATATAAAACATATCAAATAATTATCATATAAAAAAACTATTTTGGTAATAACATATTTAAATATAAGGCTATTAAAATAAATAAGAAAAAAATATTATTATAAATGAATAAACAAATACATATGTATATATATATATATATATATATATATATATATAATACATTTCTTTTAATTATTTTATTTTATTATATGTTATTTTTGTTTTTTTTGGGTTTCATTATTGTAAAATTAAAATAAAGAAAAAATTATCATAATAGATTTTATATAGAATTAGCATTTTTTCAAAAATAAAAAAAAACCTCCCACTGTTTATTTTTTATAGGAAAACACATTCTGATTAATTTTTTTTTTCAATAAATATAGATTTTATATGAAACCCCTAAAAATAAAGTGTTAAGAAAAAAAAAAAAAAAAAAAATTATATGTTTAAAAAAAAAATGTAATTATTTTAAAAAATAATAAAATTTTAAATTATAAAAAATAAAATAATATAGTGAAAATATATTTATATTATTTTATTTATTTTTGTAAACTTGTGTTTTCATATATATTTATTATATCATACAAAATTTATATAAATATTTTATATATTTTATATGAGATATATTATATATATATATATATATAATTAATATATATGTATTTTTATATTAGATATATATATAATATATATATATATATTAAAAATTATAATATATAAATTTTATTATTGTAATTAAAAAATGCATATTTCACATGTGGTACATATAAAAGTTAATTTATAAAATTTAAAAGAAATAAAAAATTAAAAAAATTAAAATTAAAATTCTAAAAAAAAAAAAAAAAAAAAAAAAAAAAAATTTTTTTTTTTTGAAAATAAAAAATTTTTTTTTTTTATATTTTTTTTTCTTATAATTTTTATAATAATTTTATTTTTTTTTTTTTTTTTTTTTTT
>NC_031492.1:637663-644662 GCF_001602025.1 Plasmodium gaboni | reverse complement strand
AAAATTCTAAAAAAAAAAAAAAAAAAAAAAAAAGAAAATTTTCTTTTTTTGGAAATAAAAAATTTTTTTTCCGTATATTTTTTATTCATAAAAATATTATAATAAATATAATATATATATATATATATATATATATTGAATATATATTTGAAATATTATTTAATCCATTTTAATTTTTTTTTTTATGTATATATATATATATATTTTTTATTAAGGAAAATTTAAATTGTATTTTAGAATTTATTATAACATATATATATATTTATATTTTGATATATTCTTATTGCGCTATATTTATATAACCTACTTTTATTATTTATAAATTTTGTAAAACGAAAACATATAATATATATATATATTATATATTGTTATTTAAAAACAAATAGAAATTATGAAATTATTAACCAAAAATTGTCTTAAGATTTATAGAAATAATTTTTATATGAAACTAACATAATATACACATATATATAATATATATCTAATTAAATTCATTTCATTTTTTTTTCCTTTTTTTTTTTTTTTTTTTTTTTTTTTTTTTGTGTTGTTATATATACAATAATGATAAGAATAATAATATACGTTACATATATGTAAACACTTTTATATACATTTTGAAGTTTTTGTATAATTTGTTTGTATATTTTCCTTTTTGAATTTTTGTATAATTTTTTATTTGAATATCTTGAAGATTTAATATATAAAGTGAAAATTGTATACATATCAATATATATATATATTTTTTTTCATTTGAAATTCGATATCTCTAAAGTTAAAAATTTCAAAAAAAAAAAAAAAAATGCCTTAAATGTTTAAATATACGTATATGTATAAAACAAAACAAAAAAAGAAGAAATAATATTTACATCGCTATAAGTATAAAATAAGTAAAAGGAGAAACATGTCCTTAGTTTATAGGAAAACACTGAACTTTTTAAAAGGAAAAAATGAGTAAGTTATAAATAAATATATGTAAATTAAATTTATTATGGTTGTATAGAAATGCTAAAAAGTGTGAACAATAATTTTTTTTGTACATTTATTTGATTCTATATATATATGTATATATTTATTTATTTATTTATTTATTTATTTTTATTTTATCTTTGTAGAGATGATAAGGATATTAAAATAAACATAAATGGGGAAAACAAAAGGACCTGTAACAATTCCGTGATAACGTCTAAATATACCGTTTTTAATTTTATATTTTTAAATATGTATGAACAATTTCATAAGATATCAAATGTGTATTTTTTTTTCATTGGTATATTACAAGTAATACCTCAATTTACTGCTACCAATGGAATTCCCACAGTTTTTTTCCCCCTTCTAATTGTGCTAACAGCGAACGCCATAAAAGACGCTTTTGAAGATTGGAATAGGCATAAAACAGATAAAATTGAAAATAATAGAATGTGCTATGTTATCGTAAATGAAGAAGAAAAAAATATATATCAAGAGAAAAGTAATAAGAAGAATATTTTTAAAAAATTAAAAAGATATATTTTTGGAAATCGTAAGATTTGTAGTACTGAAAATTATTATGATGAAGATGATATGTATGATGATGAAATTACTGATATTAATGATTATATTAATAATTATGAAGAAAATTTAGAAAACATTGAAGGTACTGTTAAAAAAAGATGGAAAGATATAAAAGCTGGTGATATTATTTTATGTAGAAGATCTGAATTTTTCTGTGCAGATATCTTATTATTATGTACTAGTCATAAAAATGGCATTGCCTTTGTTGAAACCTCTAGTTTAGATGGTGAAACAAATTTAAAAGTAAAAGAAGCTAATGCATTTTTATTTAATATATTAGGCAATGATAGAAATATTGCAATTGATAAAGTGAAAAATTTAAAAGGTTTTATTTTAAGTGATAAACCAAATAAAGATTTATCTACCATGTATGGTACTATTTATTTTGAAAAGGATAAGAAAATAGATGTAGAAAATATTGGTATACAAGAATTATTAAAAAAAACAACGGAAGAAATAGAATATCGAAAAAAAAGGTTATCTAGTGTAGATTTAAGTAAGAGTAGTAGTATTATCGGAAGTAATATATGCAACAACAATAATAATAGTAATAATAATAATAAAAGTGATAATAAGAATTATATTGATGACGATGATGATGATGATAATATGGATGAAAATAAAATATTAAAAAATGATAATTATATAAGAATACCTTTTGATGAAAAACAATTTGTATTAAGAGGATGTAAATTAAAAAATACGGATTGGATAATGGGAATTGTTATATATGTAGGTAGAGAAACTAAAATACAAATGAATTCTTCAAAATCAATTAAAAAAACAAGTAAATTAGAAATATTAACAAATAAAATGACCATAATTATATGGGTCATTCAAATGATTATTTGTTTAATTTCTGCATATTATAATGCTATAATTGTCAGTTCATCTAGAAAAAATCGATTTAGATATTTACCTTTTAATTTGGAAAAGGCTAAAAAACCATACATAGTAGGAATAATTTCTTTTTTCTCATGGGTAGTTATTACAGGAAATTTCGTTCCTATTAGTTTAATTGTTACCATGAGTTTTGTTAAAGTGGTTCAAGCATATTTTATTTCATGCGATAAAAATATGATTCATAAAATACAAGCAGATGTTCCTTCATTTAGTGAACAAAAAGAAATTCCAAATATACCCAAAGATGACATTTCATCAGATGCAGATGTTATAAAACGAAGGCGATCACAAAAAATAGCAGATAACTCTTTATTACATATAGATGAAAATCAAACTGAAGAAGATAATATGGACATGAAAAGTGATTGTATAGCTGTTAAAAATAACAGTAGTCATCAAAATATTAATGGTAATAATAAACAATATTCATCTAGTAGTTTGGGAATTATTAGTAATGAAACAAAACGAGAAATTTCATCTAGAGTTATATCATTTAAAGATTCGAAAGAAAAAAATTATATATATTTTAATGCTGTACCAAGAACATCTAGTTTAATTGAAGAGTTAGGTCAAATCGAATATATTTTTTCAGATAAAACTGGAACGTTAACATGTAATATCATGGAATTTCGAAAATGTGCTATTAATGGTATTTCGTATGGAAAGGGGCTTACCGAAATTAAAAGAAATATTTTGAAGAAGAAAAATTTAGAAATACCTGTGGAACCAACCATGAAATTTAAAAAGAAAACACCTCATGTAAATATTATAGATAATGATATAATAAATCATTTAAAAGATCCAAATCATTTTAATCATGTAAATTTAATAAACTTTTTCCTTCATCTAGCTATTAATCATGCTGTTATTTGTGAAAAGGACAAAGAGGGGGTAACTACCTATTCATCCAGTAGTCCCGATGAAGAAGCTTTAGTTAATGCAGCAAAGCATTTTGATATTACCTTTTTATATAGAAGGGAAGGGAAGTATGGTATAAGTATCTTTGGAAAAATATATGAAATTGATACATTAGCAACTATTGAATTTACAAGTAAAAGAAAAATGAGTAGTGTAATTTGTAGAATACCTGTAATAAATCCTGATCATAATAATGTAAGAGACTCTAAATCATTTAACATGGAAAAGAACAAGAATAATAGTGTTGATAATTTTTGTGATGATAAAAATAATTGCAATATTATTTATAATAATAATAATGAAGGACGTACACCAGAAGTTATTACCTGTAAAAATAGTAAGAATTCCAAAATTATGCTATTTTGTAAAGGAGCTGGTAGTATGATTCTAAAAAAATTAGCCAAACGATCAGATGTAGATGAATTAACCATTGAACATATGGAAACGTATGCAGATGAAGGCTTACGAACTTTATGTATTGCACAAAGAGAATTGAGTGAAGAGAGTTTTGCCGAATGGTATCATCTTTATAAAGAGGCTTCTTTAAGTATAAAAGATAGAGAAGAGAAATTAGAAAGTGTTGCTGAATATATTGAAAATGATTTAATATTACAAGGTATTACTGGTATAGAAGATAAGTTACAAGAAGGTGTTAGTTCAACCATTGAAGATTTAAGAATGGCTGGAATTCATATATGGATGTTAACAGGTGATAAAATTGAAACTGCTATGAATATTGGTATAGCCGCAAATTTAATAGATAATTATTCAGAACAATTTATTTATACAGAAGAATATATTCAGAGTGAAGAAGCTTTAATAAAAAAAATGGATGATGATATTTTAATGGTTGAAAAATCTTTAAATATACCACATTATGATTTTGATGATGAAAATAATAATATTGAAGATGATAATAGAAAACCTTTTTTTCGAAATAATTTTATAAAGAACTTTTTTAGTGATAAGAAAAAAAATGGTTTATTAGTTAATCCAGATAAATACAATATGTTAATAAATACATTAAATTATGTTTTAGTTGTGGACGGTTCTGTTATTGATATATTATTAAGTGAAAAAATGGAAAAGAAATTCTTTTATTTAGCTGATAAATGTTCATCTGTTATATGTGGTCGAGTTAGTCCATATCAAAAAGGAGCTATTGTATCATCAGCTAATCGATTATTAAATAAAATAACATTAGCTATAGGTGATGGTGCCAATGATCGAAATATGATTAATACAGCAAATATTGGAGTAGGTATAAGAGGACAAGAAGGAGTTCAAGCATTTAATTCTTCAGATTATGGTATTAGCCAATTCCGATTTTTAAAAAATTTATTATTAGTACATGGTAGATTATCATATAGAAGAATAAGTAAATTGGTGGTATATATGTTTTATAAAAATATGGTTTTAATATTTCCATTATTTATTTTTGGTTCGATTTCTTTATATTCAGGACAAAAAATATATTTTGAATTTTTATTACATTTATTTAATGTCCTTTTTACCGCTATACCGGTTGTAATTCATGCTGTGTTAGATCAAGATATTAGTTTAAATACAGCAATGGAAAAACCAAATTTATATAAATTAGGTATACATCATTATTATTTTAATATTAGAACATTTATATCATGGGTAATGAATAGCCTTTTTCATGGATCAGTTGTTTTTCTAATACCTTTATATTTTTTATCATACTATAATATACCTACATCAGATGGAATACCATACGACATTTGGACCGTAGGATGTGCTACTTATTTTTTAACAGTTTTAATTGTTAATTTTAAAATTTTATTTGAAACCTATTATTTAAATATACTTCCCATTAGTGGTATTGCTTTAAGTATATTTTCGTTTGTGCTATTAGTTACTGCATTTTCTTTTATGTGTGTAGGAAGTATTCATCTTTTAGGAACTATAGTATATCTTGTTCAGTCACTTCGTTTTTGGCTCGTTGTTATATTGGGATTATTTACAGCATTGTTAAGAGATTACGTTTTTAAAGTGTACAAGAGAAATTTCAACCCAGAGATATATCATTTATTATTAGATCAAGTAATAAAAAAAAAAAAAAAATAATAAAATAAAATAAAAAAAAATATTATATAGTTTTTGATTATTGTATTGGTATATTTTTTTCTGTATAATTTTGTATATACATATATATATATATATATATATATATATATATATATATATGTTTATATTTGTACCTTTTTAGGAAAATGCAAAAATAGGCATGAACGATGTTATTGATCAGTTAAAGTTGAATGAATTAGATAAGGATGATGATATTGTAAGGGAAAAAAAAAAAAATAAAAAAATATAAAATAAATAAATGGAGCACATATATATATATATTACCATTTTTATCTTTACTTATTTTATATACATTTTAATTATTTTTTATTTTTTTAGAGAATTGAAAAATCCAAATCATTAGGATATGCATTTAGTGAAGCAGACCCTGCATGTATACAATTAATTAGAAAACAAGATAATATGATTTAAATAATAATTTCCGTTTTTATATTTTATTAACATATTTGTAAAATTAAATATATATATATATATATATATATATATATGTATATTTTAAATAATCTTTTTAATATTATTAATTTTATTTGTTCATAAATATATAAATAAATATATTAAATATATATTTATAAAACTTTTAACATTTAGTTTATTTACTTATTTAAAAAAAAATAAGAAAGTTTAAAATAATTATTCATATTAATTAATAAATCGTATAAGAAGAAAAAATACAAAAGTTATATATAAATTATATCTGTAATATATAAAAGATAAATATCTACATATATATCTTATGGATTGATGTTCAATAAAAGGGTTCACTACATAATAGTAAATTTAGCATATTTTATATATACCATACATCTTATAAAGGAAAAGGTGCTTCTTTAAAATTAATAGGAAGAGTCCCTAGCATCATATTCAAGTTGCTCATTTTTTTTATCGAAAATTATATTTCTTTTTTTTTTATACTTTTCTCTAATATTATTATGAATTTCATCCAAAAAAAAGAAATATTATTATTGTGTTGATTCATAATAATTAGCATTGAAACATTTGTTAACTTGGAGATATAATCCATATTATTATGGTTATATGTATAACCATAATACGTTAACTAATGTTCTTTATTATCCAACAGATATATCATACTTCTGTGACAATATAACCATTTATGAAATAAATCAATTTAGTTTTCTAATGGATTCTTATTATTTATACTGGCAACACAATTAAAACGTGTATCGTTTTTTTGTATATTTTGTTCCAAATAATTCATTTTCTTTTCTTTTCAACAACTCGTCATATATATCTACATGTTGATCATTGTTTAACGAATCATTAATTAGATCTGTACCACTATATAAACTATTGTATATCGCAGTATTCGTGGTAATATTTTTTGGTATATTCCAATCAATATTATAACTAACCTCTTGACCAGTACTACCAAGAAATCTATCCTGAATAGATGTAATAAAAGGTTTTTCTCCAAAACTATTATCCACAGTATCAGGTTGTGAGTCCGTACAAATGTTTCCAGGGGGGTTTTCGTTAGCTATATCTATATTATCA
>NC_031492.1:606455-637563 GCF_001602025.1 Plasmodium gaboni | reverse complement strand
AAATTGTCTTCCTATTAAAATAAAATATACATACATCCATTTAAAATATAATATATATATATTTATTTATTTATCACCTTTAAAACACAATAGTGTCACTTGAAAAAAAATAAATGTTTATTATTTTTTTATTTTTTATAATATGTGTTATTTTAAAAAATTTAATAAGTTTATAATCATTTTACTATTTAAAATGGGAAAAAAAAAAAAAATATAAATAAAATATACTTTAATAATGAAAATAAGATTTTTTTAATATTTTATGCACATGTTAAAAAAATAAAGTATTTATTGAAAAAAATAAACATATACATATATATATATATATATATATATATTTATGTTTTCCTTTTATATGTTAAAAATGCGTATTATTATTAAACATGTCATATTTGTCAAAAGAATTACTTGACATAAAATTATTTTGTGGAGGCATAATGGAAAGATTATTGTTTAATGAATAATTAAATTGATTATTCATAGCAGAATAATCATTAGGAGCTGATTTATTCATTTTTTTTTCTTTTTCCATATCTTCAATTTGTTTCTTCATATTTTCTATTTGATTTGTATAATCACTAATAATTTGAATAAAATATAACATAGCTTGATCTTTAAATCCACTAGTCCATACAATTTCTAATATATAATCTGGTTTTAAAAGATCATAACATACTATTAAGCATGCACAAAAGGCTTCTTTATTTTTTGATTCAATAAAATAATTTATTAAGTCTTCAATATATACATTATTTTTTGAAACTCTTGCAATTTCGATAGCATCTTTATATTGTTTTTCTTTTTTGGATAAGTTGATAGCTTCTTTATATTTTTTATTCTTTTTATATAACAAGGCAGCGATTCTTCTCATTTCTGGAAGTTTATGATTTTCTAATTTATTCAATAAATTGGTTTGATTAAAATTATCATATTCATCTATAGAATTTCTTAAGCTAATATAATCATCATTTTGTAAATATATTTCATTTAATGTTTCATTAACTGCTGTAATATTTTGTGCTTGTATATCTTCTAGATATTTTTGTATCAAAGGTAAATTATTTGATTTTTTCAATGTTTGTACTAATCTATTATTATCAATTTTATTTTCTAAAATTTTTAATAAATTATATAAATTCAATGGATGCTCTTCAATATAGAAATCAATAACTTTATGTATAATATCACTATTAGTTACTTTATGTATAACTTGCATAAATGTATCGGTAGTATATGCTGTTGGTGAATGTTTAATAATAGTATCTACAGCTAAATTATATTCATCATAAGATATATATAAATATACAGCTTCTTTTAATAAATATTCATTTTCACATACATCAATTAATTTTCTAGTATTCATTTTATTTGCATAATTTCTTATAAATTCCATTAATTTTTCTGGTTTATATTTTGCATATAAAATACCTAATTCTGTATATATACCAACATGTGCTCTTTCATTATTTAGACCATTTTCTAATAAATTCATTAATTCATTGATATATTTTTTTTTTTCATATATTTTAATAATTTCATCTAAATGATCTGCATGCATAATTAATTGTAATCCAGCTGTATGCGCATATTTTAATTGTTTATATTTTACACAAATAAAATTGACTTCTTTCCATGTTTTTAAACTTTTTGCCTTTTTAGCTGCTTCGATTGCTAATGCATATTCTTTTAATTTCAAATAGCATGCAGTTAATTTTTGATTATTTGGTATATTACTATATAATATTTTCGCTACTTCATATTCTTCTTCTTTAAATAACCTATCACCAATTAATTGTAAATTAGCTGAATTCGTAGTATTAATAAATTTGTTCATTTCATTTGTTTTTTTTAATTTGGCATATGCATATAATAACTCGGAATCAACTAATACATCTTTCAAAGAATTTTGTTCTCTTAAAGTATTTAAATATGTTATTAAATGTTCATAGAAATTATTTTCTTTACATTTTTCTATAACTTCTTTATATGCTTCTGGATTATTTGATTTCACAAAACTATCAATGGAATCAATAATTTTATTTAATTTTAATTGTGCCTTACCTAAAATAAACCATACATCATTGTTATTACATTTCTGTGCAAATTCAATAGCTCTATTTAAATCATCTTCATAATTAGTGATATCACAAGTAGATTCAGTAGAATCCATATCTTCATAATTATGTAAAGTATCATTAGAAAATTTATCTTCATTACTAAATTCGGAATGTAAATGAATATTATTATTATTATTATTGTTGTTGCTATTACTTATATCAGTATTATTGTAATAGTTTCCATATTTATCACGATAACTATTATTTTGTGTAAACTGTTTTAAATATTCATCATTTTCATTATCACTTTTTTGACTAAACATATTTTCTTTATTATTACTATAATATGGTACAGATGAATCATGTGATGCAAATTCATGGGAGCTTTTATTTTTTCTATTTTTATTATATAATATTTTATCTAATAATACAGATATTGCTGATGTATAACAATTAAATTTTTTATATATTACAAATGCTTCTTCTCTTAATTTATAATCATATGCTACTGCTGCTATTTGTGGACCCGAAAAATTATCCAAACGATTTATATACTCCATAACTTTTTTTGAATCTGATTTGATAGCAGTTAAAATTAATAAATTTTGTAAATTTTTATTATCACTAAATTCACTATTATGTAAAACTATTTTTTCTAATAATTCTATTAACTCACTACTTAGTTTTTTTTCAATAAATGCTTTTACCGTTACTGTAATTTCATCGGCATTATTTGATTCAATAAGTGTTGAACCAATAACTTGATCAATAACATTTTTTCGATATTTATTTGATTCGTCTAAAACTACTTTCCATAATTCAATAGATTGTCTTGAAATTAAATATCTTGCTTGTAATTTAAAAAGACCATTTTTACTTGTTATATATATTAATTCTTCATCACATTCTCCATTTGATCTTTCATATGCTGTATATGCTAAATGTGGATCTAAATCTTCACAATATTTTCCTATCATTTTTTTATCATAGAAATTATTATTTTTTAAGAAATTTTCTGGATCTTTATTTAAATCTATATATATTTTGGCTAAAGCGTTGTGTAATTCAATATTTTCATAACCTTCATTTGCTCTACTTTCAAGCCAAGGTAATAATAATTTTAGTCTATTTCTCTTTTCAGCTATTTCTATTAAATTACCAATATTAGATATATTCTTAATATTATTTAATAAATTTAAAAGGAAATCTTCAGAAGCATCTAAATCTAATAACACTCCTATAACTTTATGTGCATTGTTTGGATTCACTTTTATAACATATACTTCAATATATTTTAATAAGCTATTTTTATATAAATATTCAGCTAATTCTTCGATATAATTATGAATATCACATACATAAATTAAAGGTCTAGGATCTGATAATTTACAATCTTTTAAAAAGTTTTTAATTTGTTCAGGATTATATTTAGCATTTTTATCTTTACAAATTCGATCTAATTCTTGTATATTATTAATTTTTACACAAGCTTCAATATATTTAAACATAATATAATGAACATCTTCTAATTTCAAATAAGCAGTTTCATAAGAATATTGTGTTGTAGAACATATATCTGATGTTAATAAAATAGATGGATCTTCATCATTCATATTATTATATGTAGATAATATACTATTATTTGATAAATTATCATTATTATTTCCTTTGACAATTAGATTTGGTAAATCATTTAAAATATTACTAACAAAATAAAAAATTCCTTCATAATTCTTATTTTCTTCAAATTTGTTAATAATTTTTTTTATTCCTATTTTATCATAATATTGAACACAAATAGAAATAACAACTTCCATATTAATTTTACTACCTTTCATAAAATCGAATAATAATTCTTCACAAACTGAATCACTTAATGTAGAAAAATAATTTTTAATCCATTCAATGGATATTTTTCCTTTATTTAAATTATTCATGTTATTCATATTATTATTATTATTATTTATATCGAAATGTATATCACCCATACTACTCCTAATACTATTATTATTATTATTGTTGTTGTTGCTGTTGTCATTACCTCCTTTTTGGAAACAAGTCGATTTCGTTATAACCCTTTTAATATCATTTATATTGGTATAATTTTCTAGAGCTCTTTGATATAATCCTTTTTCTTCACACAAATATGCTATTTTATTTTTATCATAATGTGTAAAAATATCCATTTGAAATAAGGTTTCAGCTACTTGTACATTATTATATAAATTAAATTCGAATAATTTTGTTTGTAAATTTTTATGTTCTGGTTTATTTTCTTTTAAATAATCTAATAAAATGGATGTAGCTTCTTGTAATTTCTTCTTACTTAATAAATAATCAATTATTTTATTAATATCAAATGAAATATTATTTTCACATAAAAATTTTATATATTGAATAGCTACCTCATTAATATTACCCTTATTTAATTTATTAATATTATTATTTGGATCATTAGATGTACTTCCTACTCCATCATTAAAAAAGTCCATAGTTTCATTTTTTGAGTTTGAATTAAAATCACCAACAAATGAACCATCCTTATTATCAGCACTTCCTTGTGGAAATTCATAATTAACTATTGTAATGAATATATTTACATAATCAAAATTCATTTGTTTAAAATTATTTATATAACTTAATACATTATTAAACATATTTAAAAGACAATAAGTTGACATTATTTTATTATGTGCATTACATCTTAAATAAATATTTAATGCTAAACGTAAATCTAACACTTTAACTAAATCTCCTAATTCTTCTGAACATGTTAATTTATCATCTTTTATCCATTTTTCTAAATATTCTTTTTTTTTTTGTAAAACAACAGGTTTTACCAACTCAATAGATTCGTAGGTATTTAATTTATCGTATTCTAACAAAACAGAAAAATAAAGAAGTAGTGGTGATAATTGCCCTGATGAATTTTTGAATGATTTAAAACTATTTAACACTTGTTGTGTTCTTAAAGGTGGTATAATACGAATGTCTATATTTTTTCTGTTCATAATTAAAATAGATTCTGCCATATTATTTGAATGTTCTTCAAAAACTTTGGTATTTTTCATTAAACAAATTATTTTAGATGCTTTTTTAAAATCCATGTCATTAATACATTTTTTATATGCAGATATATAATCACATCCTGGATATCCATATTTCAAACATAAATTTTTTATAATTTTGTCTTTAAATTCTAAATTTGATAATTTTATATGATTTATAAGATGAAAATAATTTAGTGTTATATAAAAAATGATACCTTTTTTATTAACAGCATAAATACCTTCTCCATTTTTGCTATCACAACAAATAAAAATATTATCTTCACTAATTTTTTCTTTAACAATTAAGCTGAGTGTGCCTTCATCAAAAATATAAACATAACTACATTTAGTAACAATATATATAACACCTTGTAAAGTATTTAAACTTATATATATTGGGAAATCATTTAGATTTTCATTAATCAAATTAATTTCTTTAACAATTTTATAAGGAGTTGTTGTTTCCGTTTTGTTAGTATAAATATCCATTAAGTGTAATCTAGATATGGTAGAATTTTTTTTTTTTTCAACAAAACAAAATAAGGGTTTCATATCTAAATTATCAAAAATGAATGAACCAAAACAACCTATGAAACCTTCAATAGTTTGATGCAATTTTTTTTCACAAGAATAAAGTTGCATATAACCATCAATACTTTTTCCTTGGTCTTGTGTAGATATACCACATAAAATACACCACTTCATATCTTTATCAGTAGAATAATATAAAATTTGTGAATTATTGTCAATAAATATTTGTGCCTTTTCAAAAACTTTTGTTAAAGTATTATAATAATTATTATTACTACTACTACTATTGTTATTATTATTATTATTGTTATTATTATCATTGTTGTTATCTTTATTTTTTCTAGTATTGTGTATATCAATATTCCAATGATATATATTTTTTTCACAAACAATGGCAATGGTATCATTATTAATCCATTTCCAATAATTCATATACTCATTTAAATTAAGAGAACATATTTTCTCTTTAGTTTCAATATTGAATACTTGTAAAAAAATAGTATTCATATTTTTTATAGTTCCTTTTAATGCTAAAATTGGATCATTTGGATGAATAATTACACTTTCTGCTTTCATATGTTTACGAGTACTATTCTTATTGTGTAAATTAATAACTACTACTTGTGTATTATCATTTACATTTTCTTTTACACAAATATACTTGTCACCTTCCACTGAAACATTTCCTAGGCGAAAGGATTCATTCTGAATATCGTAATTTATAAGATTATCCGCCACACTAACAGACAAGGGATTATTCAGGCTCATTGTCATATATATATAAATAAATATATGTATATATTATAAATATATTTGACACGTAAAAATATTTTACTAATAAATAAATCAATACTTATATAAATAAATATATTATATATAAATATATATATGTAATATTCATATATTTATAATATAATAATTAACATTACTGCTTTATATCAAAATGAAAACAATAATTAAAAAAAATATATATATATATATTTTTTTTTTATAAGTATCTTTTTTATATTTAAACAATAACAAAAGGTAAAAAAAAAAAAAAAAATATATATATATAAAATAAATAATAAATTAAAAATATATAAATATATAAAAATATAATAATATATAATTACATTTACAAAAAATAACTAAATGAAAAAATATAATTATATAAATGTATATTTATTATTTATAATAAATTATAAAAAATTCTAAAAGAAATTAAAAAAAAAGAAAAAATATAAAATATATATTAAATATATTGTTAATATATGTTTTTTTATATTTTAACACTTTTTTATAATATATATATATATATTATATACAATAATATTTTTATTATTATTTTACTAAATACTTGAAATTCAAAAGAAATATATTTATTTATAAGTAAAATTATATGTTCATAAATTTATATAAATATTATATATATAATATATATATGTAATATATATTTAATTATTTATTAATATTTTTTATAAAAGTATTCCTTGAATATATTGTTATGTAACTTTATTTTATTTTTTTTTTTCTTTTTATCCCATTAAATATGTATTAATATATTTATGTATATATAAATAATATATATATTTATTATTTGTTCTTATATAACATTTTATTATGCATATATATATATATATATATATATATATAACAAAATACACTTTAAAAAAAAAAATTTACCATGAAAATAAGAAATTATAAAAATATTTTTCACTTTATTTTTTTTTCTTTTAATATTTAAATTTTTTAATATATTATTAAGAATTAAGAAATAAAAATTAAATATATTTATAAAATATATAAATGGAATTTTAATTTTAATAATATATTGCATTGTTTATTAAATAAATAAAATATATAAATATATATATATCATACAATATCGATTAAAATGTTTTATTTATTCTTATATGAGTGTACAACTAAATAAATTAAATTAAAATGAATATTATATATATAAAATATATTCTTATATTCTAAGTTACACCTTTTCTTATTTGTAATGTAAATAATAAAATGTAAGTACATTCTTAAGGAAAGGAAATTAAAAATTAAAATAAAATTAAAAATAAATTTAAAAATAAAAAAAAAAGTACACTTCTATTGCAAGAAATGATGGATTATATATAAAATATTTTTATATCCATACAAAATTATTTCCTATTTATGGAGAAAAAAAAAAAAAAAAAAAAAAAATGTACATAATGCCAACTATTTTATGATATAATAAAATTTTTAATAAAAAATAATTTTTTTCTATTCCTTTTATTTCTTGTGTATTTAAAAATTATAAAGAAATTATATTTTTATAAGTTCTCACATTTTCATTTTATTATTACCATTTTTCAATTGTAAAATTTCTTATACACAAAAAATATAAAAAAATAATGTGTTAGACCATTTTAAACAAAAATATATTAAACATAACTAATTTGTAATATTTTATAAATCAATCATAATTTTAAAGATGTTTATATAATATTTTTTCAAACAAAAAAAATAAAAATATAATCAAATGAATATAAAATCAAATAATAAATATATATATATATGTGTGTATGTATATGTATATGTAAGATTCATTTATTATTAAAAATATAGAATGAAACTAAAAAGGGTTACATCAAAAAAAAAAAAAATAAAATAAAATAAAATAAAATAAAATAAAATAATAATAATAATAATAATGAAAAAATGAGAAAATAAATATCATATCCTTTTTAAATGATTCGTTATATATATATTTTTTTTTTTTCTTGAGGCGATCTTTATACGCTATGCATTTCATGCAACAAATTAAAGATAAATACATATGCAATTAATTATATAATATATACATGTGAGAGCGCATATAAACATAAAAAATATGTATATACACTTTTTAAGAATACATTATTAATTTTCTATATTTTTTTTTTTTTTTATTCAAATTACAAATAATGATAAACAATAATAATAATAAAAAAAAAAAAAAAAAGACAATTTTTTTTTCGTTTATAATTTTAATTTTAAAAATCAGTAACATATCAACAATAAGAAATTACCTTTTTTTTTTTTTTTTTTTTTTTTTTTTTTTTTTTTTATTTTTTTTATGGATATCTATTTAATTACTTAAAAAATGAATAACATATATATAAATATATTTTACGAATGTTTATTTGTATTTTATTTTATTTTACTCATGGATATTCATTTTAAAAAATTTACAATAATGGGCCAAATAATATTTTGATATAACATATAATACAAATATACACATTGTTATTTCTAATATGAAGTATAACATCAAAGGGTGGATATTATATATATATATTTATATTTATCCATTTTCGTAATTATTCCAAATTTATGTATTATTTATATGTTCCACTTTGTTATCTTTATTTTGCTTCTCATCAGAATTATTTTCCACAGTTATGACATCATTCATTATTTTTTTTTCATTTACATTTTTACTTTCCTCATTTAACGTTTGGACTTCCTTTATTTGGTTATCATTATTACTTTTTAATTCTTCCTCCTTTTTAATATTTTGTTCAGCTTCATTTTTTTCTATACTATTATCCTTTCCATTTTGCTGAGTAGGTTGAATAGAAGAAGATCCATTTCCTGATGTATTAGAAAATACAAATGTCTTTTTTAGAATGGATCTATTTTGTATATCTTGCATTAATTGATTTCTTAGTTGAAACATGGTACTTTTTCCATGATCATTTTTTTTTAGACTGACACTTTTTGATTTATTAATTTTTATTTTAATATCTGGGATACTTTTATTTTTGATCATATCGTCTTCTTTAGTATCCGATTTTGTAGATATACTATTCATTTTGATGATAGGTCGTTTTTTACCTTTACAGAAAACATTATAATAATCATCTAACAAGTTTTCGTCATTTAACATGATTGAAAACTTTTTAGGGTTAGCTAAAATATCTTTATAACATTTTGTAAAGCTATCTACAATTGATGATAAGATCATAAAAATATTTTCTAAATTACCATTCTTTGGCATATCTTCACCTAAGTATATACCTAATTCATTAACATCTTTTTTAGTTTGTTCATATTGTTTTTGTGCTGTATTATATTTTTGTTCACTATCTTCTAATAGAGATATCATTTTTTCTTTAAATTTTTCTTCATAGTTGGTTTTTAACTGTCCTTTAATATAAGTAATTTCTTTTTCTAAGGAGGAGAAAATAATATCTATAGATTCAGAAGACATTTTGGATGCGGTCAAAACAGATAACAAATCATTTTCTAATAGGTTCATATTTAAATTTGGAAGATACATACATAATGTTACAGTAATATAATGTAAAGATGTTATTTTACTATCAATAGAAGATTTAAATTCACTTAATTTTAAAACAGATGATAAAGTAAATCCTAATGCAACTAAATCTTCATTATCATTAATACCATAATTTACATAATTTCCCCATTTTAAAACAGCTTTTAATAAGGATCTTAATCGTATACTAGATCTAACTTCTTTTACAGCTTTATCATATATATCTAAATCTTTATTTATTTCATTAATCATTTTATCATATTTTAAAGAAAATAAACATATTTGTATTTTACTTTGACATTTATCTAAATATACAAATGGTATTAATTTCCTTTCCACATCTCTAAATTGTTCTGCTTTTATTTTTTCATTTTCTAATTTTTGTAATATACCATCACATTCTTCTTTTGATGGAATAATATGTAATACTTTTTGTAAAAATTCTACATTCAAATCTGTCAGATCAAAAGAATTAATTTTATCAACAATTTCTTGAGTACTCATTGGAAATCTTAATAATATACCTATATTTTGTGCCCTAGTCCTATCTAATACTGTAACTAATTTTTCTTCTGGTTTTTTCTGTTTATCATCTATACTTTTTTTTATAATTTTCTTTTCTCCTTTTACCCTTGCAAATAATTTATGTACTGCTTTGGTATCAATCAAATTGTACTTTACTTCTTGACTTTTTATTTCATTAAAAACTGTACCTTCAATTTTATGAGTAGGTAATAATTGCCAATGTAATTTTATTCCTAGGGGACGTTTTTCTGGAACTTTAGCTGCTTTTTTTAAACCAAAAGCTTCTGGACATTTTTTTAAAACACATTTGGATTTATCTCCCATTTTTTTTAGTAAAAATGGTGGTGGAGCTGGGATTTTTTTCCCTCCTTTTTTTGTAAAGGCTAATTTCGTATTATTCTCTGTCTTCCCATTTTCCTCTTCTTTCATTTCAGGTTTTTCCTTTGCTACATTCACTGATTTTAATAGTGCCGCAGGTAATGGAGGGGGTGGTCTTTTTGCTTTGGATTGTTTAAGTAAAGCTTCAATAGCTTTCGCTTTAATTTGTTTATCGTTTGCAGCTTTGTTTTCCTCACTTGTAATATTATTTTGTTTTTCATCCATTTTTTCTTCACCTTTTACCTCTTTTTTGTCCTCGACAACTTTTACCTCTTTTTTGTTCTCTACAACTTTTACCTCTTTTTTGTCCTCTTCAATTTTTATTTCTTTTTTTGCCTCTTCAACGTTTAGCTCTTTTTTTTCCTCTTCAATTTTTATTTCTTTTTTCTCCTCTTCAATTTTTATTTCTTTTTTCTCCTCTTCAATTTTTATTTCTTTTTTCTCCTCTTCAATTTTTATTTCCTTTTTGTTTTCAACTACTGCTTCCTTTTTATCCTCTTCATCTTTTACATATTTGTCCTTCATATTAACTAAAGACGTTAATGATTCACCAGGAAGAGAAGGTGACAATCTTGAAGTTACAGTTCCTTCACTTTCCATACTAAATGTGGATTCAATACTACCCTTCTTATTCAACTTATTGTACATTATTTCTAAATCGTTAATAATAGAATCTTTATGTAAATTATTATTATCATTCATTGTATTTTCTTTACTAAATGTTTGAGAGTTCATTTTTGAAAGAATGTTCCATTCGGTTAAGGATTTTTTCTTTTCATCAGTTATATCATCTATGGGTTCAACTAACAATAATGGCATGCTATCATGAGTACTTAATTCTACCGAATCGTTTACTTTTAATTTGATAAGTTCCCCACTTGGTAATTTAGCATAAAAAAAGCTACTTTCTCCAATTGTTTTTTTTAAAGAAATATTAATATTATTATTATTATTACTAATAATATAATTATCATCATCTTTCAACATATCATTCTTATTTTTATTCACATCATTATTTATCAATATATCTGTATCATTCTTTTGTATCTCTTCTATATTATTTACTTCGTGCTTCTCCTTTTTGTTCGTAACAATATCAGATTTTGTTGTTTTATTATGTACATGATTATCTCCCTTTTCTTTGTTTTCCTTTTTGTTTATATACACTTGTGTAAATTTCATCATATCTGTACTTGTAGTAACATCAGATGATGTATCCTTAGGACTATAATCCGTTTCTTTTTCATCTTTTATTTTATCTTTTTTATCTATTATATGTTTCTCTATCTCGTTTTTCTCTTTTTTTCTTAAAAGAGATAAAATATAATTATTATTAATTTCTTGTTTGTTTTTTTCATCTTCTTCAATTCTATATATACATTCATCAGTGTGTACTCTTTTTTTGGAACCTTCATCATACAAACTTTTAACATCCTTTAACATTTTATAATAGGAAATATTAGTATAATTAGCACTATCCATTTCACTTACACTATCTACTTTATTTACACATTTAGATGTGTCAAGAGATGATTTACTACTAAAATTATGATATCCTAAAATTCTTTTAAACTCTCTACGATATTCTGGTATTTGATTCCAACTAGAGGAGTATTTCGTAGAGCTTTTTTTTTTTAATATATTAATTCCCCACATACAAACAATAAAATTTAATGATTTATTAAGGTCATTATTACATAATTTCAAAGATAATTGAATTTTAATATTCGAAAGATTCGTTATTTTTTTCAAAAAATTTAATAAAGGTACATTTATTTTTATGACATGACTTTTAACAAATGATGTTATATTCTCACCAGGTTTAATGATTATTTCATATTGTCTTTGCAAATAATCTTTAAGAGAAATAATGTTGGAATATGATTTCTTAGAAGTTAATAATGAACACATGCTTTGTTTTTTATTTAATGAATATTTATCATCTCTATTTCTAAAACCAAATAGAGAGGTTAACAATTGTGTTATATTAGTTGCATTATATTTTAGGGTAGGTTCCTTTTCATTAAAAACAGAATAAGCATTATAATGAGATCTCGAATTAAAATCTAAATTCTTTTTATTATATATATCTAAACTTTCTTGTTCATATAATTCTTTAACTTTACTAAAAGAATGATGTTTTTTATATGTATTCTTTAATTTTTCTTTTTCTTCAAGTGGATCATTTTGAATACTATCAAAATGATTTTTCTCAATATTATATTGTATATCAATCTTTTGTCCTTTATTTGTTTCAATATCTGAATGGTTATAATAATGTTTTTCAACAATGGATTCATAGATATTTGTTTTGTTAGCTATTTGGTTATTTTGTTCAACAATATTGTTTTTTACATCATCTATTTGATGTTTATCATATGGATTATCTATATTATGTTTATCTTTTTCATCATCTATTTTATGTTTATCTTTTTCATCATCTATTTTATGTTTATCCCTTTCATCATCCATTTTATGTTTATCCTTTTTATCATCCATTTTATGTTTATCCTTTTTATCATCTATTTCATTTTTATTCTTTTCATTTTTTACTAACTCATTTAAACTTTCATTATTTTCGGTAGATCCATAATTTTCATTTGTAACATCCGACTTCCTTCCACATTTTATCATTTTTTCTATCGAATTAATTTTCTCAAAATAATCATACGTTTTTTCTGATGGAGAAAATTCACTAGGAAAATCACGTAACATATTTATTACACTTTCAGAATCATTTAAAACAAATGATTTTCTCTTTTCGAGGTTTTTCAAAGCTTCTAATTCTTCCATTTTGTTATTACTTCTTAAAGTTTTTTTATATGACCTTAAACAATCTTCTTTCGTAGCTGCATCTAGAATAATTGATATTTTCATATTATCAGGAATATAATTATCATAATTAATATTTATATCCATATCTTCTTTTTTTAGATGAAGAATTTCTGATGATCCTTTTTTTAAAAAACCAGTATGAAATGAATATGAACTTGAAAATCCTTTATGAAATTTCTCTATATTTTTATGTCCTATTAATATTAATATATCACCACATATTATATGTTCTTTTA
Source organism: Plasmodium gaboni (assembly GCF_001602025.1). Taxonomy (NCBI): domain Eukaryota; phylum Apicomplexa; class Aconoidasida; order Haemosporida; family Plasmodiidae; genus Plasmodium; species Plasmodium gaboni. Next base: position 623,669 of record NC_031492.1, on the reverse strand, counting down.
CATTACCTTCTGCATCATGAGTAAAATCAATAGTGATATATTTTTTTTTATTTTTTTCATAAGATGACACTACATTATAATTAATAGGATTACATTTTAAAAAATATTCATATCCACATTTGGATGAATTTGTTTTACCTTTTTCTTCTGATTTTATTTTTTTTTTTTTCTTTTTCATATTTTCATCTAAATAATTATCATGCTTTATATTGGACATATCTTCAACTTCATTATCATTTGTATCTTTTTCCTTACCCTTTATGTAATTATTTTTTAATAATCCATATAATTTGTATTTATTATTTTTTTTTTTGTCTTTCTTCAAATGATAATATTCATCTACATTTTGTTTTATATCTTGTTGATGATGTATTTGCTGTGTTGTTTTTCTTTTTGATTCCATTTTTTGTAAATACTCACTAAAGTCATTTTTCATATTATTTTCATCCTTATGAAATATTTGTGATTTATTATAAAAAAGTGAACTATTTTGTTTCTCATCAAAATTATCATATATGATATTTTTATGGTTATCAGAAAAGGATTGTTTACTTTCACTTGTCTGTATACTCCTACCAGAACTAACATCATCTCTTTTAGAACTTGTCAATTTATCAACAAAAGAAATAGATTTACAAGATGAATTTGAATTAATAGTTCTAGGAGAAAAAACAGAACTTACCTTTTTTATTTTATTTTCTAATGGGAAATTAGAGTTACTCCATAAATGAGTTACACTTTTTTCAACTTTATCAAATTCTGATTGTACTCTAGAATGTATTTCAGAATGTTGATTTATAGATGTTAATGAATCCTCTTCATTAAATACATTAAGTGTATTAATTGAACTATTAATTTTATTATCAGATAAACATATTAAAGATTTATTATTAAAAGGTATATCCTTTTTATAATTTATACCTTCTACACTATTTTTATCATTTAATATTTTTTTTTTTTTTTTTTTTTTTTTTTTGTTCTCTTTTTGATTTAAATGGGATATATCAAAATCTATTTTAGGTGTATTATTTATATGTAAAAGGTTTGCTTGTTTGGTTTCAAGACTTGATACATTACAACTAAAATTTTTTCTATATATCTTATTATTTATTATATTTATATAATTATTATTATTTTTAATATTTTTATTATTTCTAATATTTTTAATATTTTTAATATTTTCATTTGGATAAACAGTTTGATTAAAATGCTCTACGCTTAGTTTTATATTTTTTTTTTTTTTATTCTTCTTTTTTCTTCCGTGATGTTTATTTATTGAACACTCACATAAATGTTTTTCATCATCCTCATCATCACTATTATAATCACTATTGTTAGTATTATCAACGTTTTCATCGTTTGAACATTTTTTGAATTCATCTTTTGCTATTCTCTCAGCAGGAACTAATTTTTTTTCCCTATCAGAATAAATCCATAAGCCTTTTTCCTCATATTTCAATCCTGTCCCATCTTTTTCAAAAGAATAATGTTTTAAAGTTTTATTACTTGGATGAACCTTATCGGAACCTTTTAAATTATTCGTATTTGTATTTATATATTTATATTTATCATCACATTTGTGATTTTCTTCACTTTTATAATTTTCTTCACTTTTATAATTTTCTTCACTTTCATAATTTTCTTCGCTTTCATAATTTTCTTCGCTTTCATAATTTTCTTCACTATCATAATATTCTTCGCTTTCATCATTTTCTTCACTTTCATCATTTTCTTCGCTTTCATAAAGCAGATCCGAATTCAATTCCGAATTATCCTTATAAATAATTTCATAAATCTCAATAGAAACCGAACAAGGGGCATAATCTGTAAATATAATACTTTTTATTTTGAAAGGATTATTTTCAACTCTTTTATTTTTATTCTTTATTAAATCATACATATAATGAAAATATCTTTTATGCGATGCCTTCCAATAATCAAAGGGGATCCAGAAATGATGATCTTTAAATTTATTATTTGTTTTATTAGTGTCTTTATTTAATGAATCCATACCACACGATGTACTTGAAACTTTATCATCTTTACTTTTTTTATTTTTGATATCATCAAATTCGTTTTCATATAGTACATTTTTTTTATTTACATTTATTGTATGAGGAATATTTTCATTATAATTATGAGCATAATTTTTTTTGTATTCCGTAGTAGATTCACTACATTTTTCATCTTTATTTATGGGTTTGTTTAGTTTAGTTTCTTCAAAATAATTATAGGTGGGTAGATATAAATTTGGATTTACTTCAAGGCATTCCCTTTTCTCATTAGATATCGATTTAGGAATTAATAAATTATTATTAAGAACAATATCATCATGTTTTTTTTCATCTTGACAAATATTACTATTATAATTATTATTATTACTATTATTATTATTATTATTATTATTATCATTTTGGTCGGTGTGATTATCCATCCTATAAGTACTCCCCTTTTTGTCATGTACATTATTTTTGTGTTGTTCGGAAATATTATTATTATGAATTTGATTTGAAAAATAATTCGAAGATGTATCACTATTAGTATTATCATCTTCATTATCATTACTATTAATTTTTGAGGACTTATAGAGAATTTCTTGTATTTGATCAAATGTTAAAGAATTATCAATGGCTAGCATAGCACATGAAAAAATTAATAGAATAAAAGAACTAATTTTATGATAATTAATAATTGCAAAATTATCTTTTTTATTAAAATTTAACCAAAATAAAATAGAACTACATATACTTAATAAATATTTTAAATTAGGATATTCTTTTTCTCCATATCCATAATTTAATATTTGTGAATCAAAAAGGTTTTCATATTCATCTTCTAAAGTTAATGTATTAGAATGTATATCTAAAATAACATATGATTGATAAAATATAGTATTAGGTGATTTTCCAAATGTACTTAGATCATAATAATATTCATTTATTTTAATAAGATTTTTTAAATGAACAGTTTTAGTATCTTCTTTTATATCTACTTTTTTTAATAAATAATCTATATTTGCAAAAACATTTTTATTATATAATTCTAAACCTCTATAATAATAATTAATAGGTGGATCATTTAAATATTCACTAGCTATTCTTTCTAAAACTTTTATATAATTTGATAAATGATATACATTATTTATTTGTAATTCTACATTTTTTGGTAATCTCCATGGTTTTTTCATAACTAATAATCTTTTCGATATTTGAAATAAATATGTTTTTGTATATTTATGTCTAATTTCATCAGGTACTAATAAATAATTAGTTAAATTAATATTAGGTATTGGATTAGTTTTATTTTCATTCATTTTTATATTTTTATATAACATTTCTCTACCTTTGACCATACCATTATAATATGTTTTCCTTTCTGTATTACGAAAATGATGAAATATTATTTTATTCTTATCATTATTTATATAATCATCATTAGGTACCTTATTATAATTATTATTATTATTATCTACAGACATATTATCATTATTATAATATACATTTCTATCATCTTCTTCTTTATATGTTTTATCCATATTCAACAAACTTTTCTTACTATTATCTTTTTCTTTTTTATTTAACCAATTTTTCATTTTATATATATGGTTATTTGAATTCACATTTGTATGAAAACTTTCTTTATTATTATCAATTATATTATTATCATTTTTACTTTTATTTTCTATATGCTTTTCATAAATATGTTTTGTGTTTTTATCTATAAAATCTTTCATACTATAAGATAGTACACATATAAATAAATATAAAAATAAATAAATATATATATATATATGTAACCTTTGTTGATCGAAAAATTTATAAAAACAAAGAATCATTCAAGGGTTTATTATACCACTATATTAAGTACTATTCAAAAATGTATACAAAAATATATGTACATAAATATATATATATATATATATATATATATATATATATATTTTTTTTTACCTTTTCAACTTTATTTTTTTATACTATAATTTCCTTTCTCTTTTTATTTTTTTTTTCTTCTATGGAAACTTGTAAAAATAAAGTGAAGGAAAAGGCTTTAAAAAAACATTGACGAGAAAAAAAGAATTAATAAATAAAATAAAAATAAAAAATATATATATAAAACAAATATTATAACATTTATTCATTAATGTTATATATATATATATTATATAGACTACTGTAAAATATTCAAAAAAAAAATTACGGTTCCTATTTTTTTATAAATCCATATTTTATTATAATATTTCACATGAATGTTAATTTCCCTTTAATTTCTTTTTTAAAATGGAAAAAAAAAAAAGAAAAAGGAAAAACCTCCTCCATATTATCCTTAACCTTGCATATAATTATAAAATAAAGCATATACATATATATATATATATATATATATATATATATTAATTTATATATATTATTTTATATTACATATATATATATGTATATATATATAAATTATACAATAACAAAATTGGATCAATTTAAATATATATATATATATATATATATATATATATATATATATAACAATATTATTCATTTATTTTTACATTTCAAAGTGTTATTATGTGTAATTGTGTTCAAATTTTTTTATATACTTATTTATGTAGATTCATATAATATATCATGTATTGAAAAAATAAAAATCCAAAGATATATCATGTATATTATAAAAAAAATATAACAAAAATTATTTATTACATATTTTCATAAAAAGTACAAAAAAATATGTTCATGCAAAAATATATACAAATGTATATTTTTTTATAACAAAAAGATGTTTATATATATATAAAGAAAAAACAAAAATATGTAGAAAAATAAAATAATAATATATTGGAAATTATATTTTACAAAATCTTGAGGAAAGAATAATAAAATAAATATTTCGTATAAAAAATACAACAAAAAAAAAAAGAAAAAAAAAAAAAAAATTAAAATAAAATAAATAAAAAACTAAAGTTGAACATAAAATATATATATATATTATATAATTATATTTAATTTTTCTATATACGAAAAATAGAATAATAATAAATATAAAAAAACTATTTTTTTGTAATTATTTTATTATATATATTATTATATTTTTATTTATTAATATATGGAATTTAATAAAATACGAATATATTTCTATATATAGTGCATCGAATAATAAAACAAAAAAAAATTGAAATGCAAATATTAAAAAAAAATTAAAATATAAAATTTCAAAATTTTTTAAATTATAAAATGTGTATCCATATAGTATTTTTAAAGAGTTATTATAAAAATCTTATCAAATGATAACATATATATATATATATATATATATATTTCTTTTATTTTATAAAAGAAATAATAAATAGAATTTTTATTTTAAAGGCATATTAAAAAATTCAAAAGTTTGTAAGTATATGCATTCTTTAATATTATAAAAATATTGAAATACATGTGTGTCAATATATATATATATATATATATATATAATATTTATTATCACATGTAAGAAGAACATTATCATTAAATAATTTTCATTTATTCAATCATTTATTTTATTTTTTTCACATATACTCACATTCATGCAAATTAAACATCTTCATTTCTACAAAGACTAAAACATATAGAGAGATGGTTTTATATTTAAAAGAAAAAAAAAATAAAAAAAATATGCAACTGTAAAAAAAATGTATATAAAATTATAATATATATATATATATATATTTTTTTTTTTTCTACACATCTGGCCTTATTTTATCAAATGACATATACAACATTTTAATTATAATAGTATAAATCCGTTGGTATAATTATTATCCTATAAAATAAATGGTCAAATATATATATAATATATATAAATAAATATACTTATTATTATATTTATTTTAATTTTTAATAATAATGAAATATAAATACTATTAAATATATATTATATTATTTTAATATATATATATATATATATATATATGTATTATTTTACCTAGGGAATAAAAATTATGTTCACAGGAAAAGGATGATTATTGGAATACTTGAAATAAAAAATATTATCTCATTTGTTTATATATATATATAAACAAAATTCTTTCTTTCTTTCTTTTTTTTTTTTTTTTATTTATTTTATTATTTTTTTTTTTTTCCAATAATATTAAAATATATTGCAACATGGAATTTTTATGTTATTTTAAAAATATTAGGATGTACAGTTTTAAATGAGTATAAGAAAATAAATATATAAATAAATTTATATATATATATTTAGTATATATTTAATTTTTGACGTATTCGTGTTCCATATCTTTAGTTGAATGTATTAAAAAAAAAGTCATAGAAATATAGTATTAATATAATATATATATAATTTTGATGGCTGGCAAAATATTGTGACGTTTATTATTTCTATATTTTTAAAAATGAGAAAAGAATTTATAGAATACAATAAAAAATATTTCAGGAATATACAATTTGTATATGATTTCTTGAATAAAATTGGAATGAAAAATAGTTTGAATGAATTAAAAAAAGAAAGTAAAATAGATTATATAGAAGATTATGATTTATATTTTTTAGATCAAAATAATCAGGATATTTCAGATGATGAAAATATAAGAGACGAAGAAGAAGAAGATGAAGATTTTGAAGATATTGATAAAACATTCTTTATTTATACTATGAATAAAATGAACAATTCTATACTGTGTAAAGCTATTGATCTATTTGATCAGGATATGAAAGATAAATATGCTCATTTGCAAAATGTTCATAAGGTAAAAAATATGAACGATAAGAGAAGCGATATGTATGAAAATTATAATATTAATAATAATAATAATAATAATGATGATAATTATTCAATTAATAACTTCGATGAATATATGTATCAAACCGACCAAAATAATTCCCTCACCATACCTTTTATGAAGGAAAAAAAAGAAAATATTTTTCTCAGTAATGATAATAAAGAATATGAATGTTTAAAATTAAATAATACAAACATTGTGACACAAAAAGTAAATATGAAGTCATATAACTGGGATACATATTTTACTCAAGAAAAAGAAATTTATAAAAAGTTAAATGTAACCATAGTACATAATGATATATCAAATAATATAAATGATAAGGTCAATAAGCCGTCAAATATTTTATGTATTAAATATATTGATATATATTATAAACAAAATTATAAACATATAAACTCTGAAAATATTATATTTTTTCAAAGATTCTTTCCATTATTCCTTTTAGTTGGTTATGCAAATGGAAGTATCAATTTATTTTTAATCATTTATGAAAATAAAAAAAAAGCAAAGGAACAAAATGGAAATAATGATATAAATGAAAAAGAAGAATATCATAATGATTATAATATATATTTATATCAACAGTTAGAACATATATCCTTAGGGTCACCAGTTATGCATATAGATATTAACTATCAAGATAATTTATTCATCGTTTCAACCATGAATGGAGATATATGTATTTGTCAAATTAATATGAATAAAATTGAAAGTATAAAAAATAAATTCATACAAACAAATGATTTAAATCTTGATACAACAATAAATAATGATAATCCATATATGTTTCTAAAAGATATATTAAAATACCATATGAAATATTCAATACAATGTTTATTTAATGAAGATTATTCTTTATTTTGTTCTATAGCTAATGATAAAAATTTAATTATTTATGAAAAAATTGTATCAAATAATAAAATGAATAAAAACACTGACGACATTTATAGTAACAATAATAATAATAACATATATGATGATACAACAAACTATACATATGAAAAAAAAAAAATTATAGGTCTACCTGATATACCAACTAATATATTATGGGTTAAACATAATAACAAAGAAGTAATCATAATATCTATGCTTAATAGTAATCATATAATTTTTATGAATAGTGCTAATTATATTATAGAAAATAAATTATACCTTTTTGATTTAAATAAAGATAACAAAAATGAAAATGATGAATCGAAAAATGAAAAACATAATATTTTAGCATTAGATTATCATAAAAATAAAAATATATTAGTTATATGTACAGATACATCAAAAATATTTGTATATTCCTTTAAAGAAGAATCTATAATAAAAATAATTTACGGGTGTGTATTAAATTCATTATCTTTTCCTACAATACAAATAGATATAAGTGGTAATTTTATTTATGTAACATCAGAAGATAAAGTACATGGTACATATATTTTAATTTTTGATATAAAAAGTGGTAATATTATTAATACTATAAATAATGGATTTAAAATTAGATGCTTTCAACTTTTAAAAAATTATATATGTCCCTCAATTGATGACGTAAATTCGAATAATATTGATGCAAATAAAAAGGCATTACTTATATTAGGTTCATTCGATAAAAAGCTGCATTTTTATTCTAACTAAAAAATGGGTACGACCTCAAAAATTTTGTGAAATGGATTTTTTATAATATATAATATATATATATATATGTGATACAACATGTAATATAATTTTGAAATATAAAATATATTTATCAATTTTTTTTATTTTCACTCATATAAATTTATATTAATATCCTTGAAGGATATATTCTATCAATATATAAATATATACATATATTTTTTTTTTTTTGTATATGATTTATCCTTTTTTATATCATTCCCTGATATTTGTTATACTTGTTATATTTTTTTTTACAGTATCATTGAACAACCTAAGCATAACTCTTTTTTTTTTTTTTTTTTTTTTTTTTTTTTATAGGTGTATTTTATATAAGACTTAATTATAAATAAAAATAAAAAATACATTTTAAGACAAAAAAAATTGCTTTGATATACAAGGTAATGTTGATGTATATACATTAATGGGAATTTAAATTAGAAAAAATTATAAAGTAAATATAAAATTATTAAAGTATACTATAAATATATACATATATATATATGTATATTGAAATTTATTTATTCAGACCATAGCTTATTCTGCTATAATTTATTTATAGAAATCCCAAAACAATAGTTTTAATATAATAAAGACATAACTGTTATATATATATATATATATATATATATATATATATATATGTATGTATGTATGTATGTATGTATATTTTTTTTTTTTTTTTTTATATTTCACCTTGTATTTACTATTAAAAATATACATTAATTTATATGTATGTATACGATGTTATTACATCCTTATAAAATATGGTATCTAATTTTATTATGGTTATATATATATAATCAATATAAATGTGATCTAAGTCTAAAACCACCAGAATGTGATGTTTCTATAGATACTTCCATATGTATTAACAATGGACAAAAAATATTATTACCATCTGCAAAACCATATGGTTAAAATGTTATGATTTTTATAATTGTTTTAAATTTCGTTATTATGGTTATCTCATCCATAGAGAGTACATAAAATATTTATATGTTTATTGCATATTATGTATTCTTTCTATATAGGTATTTCTACACATATCTCGTTTGATAGTTTAATGCCTGTTGATGCTACTGGTAATAGGAATCATGCCCATGGAAAATTTTTTGCTTCATCTGGATTTGGAGGAAGTGGGAATTCTGCATTGTTCAGGCAAAATTATATATATATACCACATTCTGATGAATATTTCAAGAGTGTTGATTTTTCATATACCTTTTTTATATATCTACTACAAGATGAAATATCTAGGTATAAAAAAATAAAATCAGCACATTAATATATGTATATATATATATATATATATATATATTTACTTAAATATCCTCTACATTTTAAAGGAAAAATAATATGGAAGAAAAATTCTGTCCTGTAATACATAAGGTAAAAACCTATATTAATTATTATTTTATTTCTGAATATTCTAACATATCAATTATCAATTTTTATAATTGTCGTGAAGGGAATTATAAAGGATAAAATCCAGGAATCCTCTCCAGCTATTTTAATAAATACGAAAGTAAAATTAAATAAATATAAAAAAAATAAATATATATATATATATATTATTTAAAAAGGGAAAAAATCCATTCAAATACACATAATTAACAAACATTTATATATATCTCTTATGTGTATCCATATTATAAGTGAATAAAAAATAAGAAAATTTTCTTTTCTTTTAATGATAGAGTGGAAGAATCAAAATTGTCTTGAGTACTTCATCAAGTACAAACTCTGGTAATATTAATGCCTACAATTATATAAAAATTAAATAGGAAAATGATATGGTTCTTATATAAATCTTTGATATATATATATATTTTTAATATGTATATATATAGCCGGTGAAGAATTTTTGAGTAATTTTAAATTAAGGCATCATCAATGGTATCATATGGCAGGTACGTTATATTACATAAAAATATAATTAAAATGTATACACACATAAATATACATACATATATATCATTTTATTGTTATAAGTCGTTAGACATATAAACCATGTAAGACTATTTGTTGATGGAATCTTAGATTCAAGTTATTTGACTGAAGGTTATAAAAATATTAAAAAGATAAAATATATTAAATGATTATGTTATATATACACAATATTTATTATATGTACATATATAACATATTTAACATATTTATTATTCCATAAAATAATAAATATATATATTATATATTTTTTTAAGGTATTACAAAAACAAATGATTCCCCTATATATATTGGTGGAGCCCCATATTCTGTAGATTCTTGTGATTTCCCTTTTTTATTAGATGAATTAAAGATATATAATTTAAGTATAGGTACTGATCAAATACAAAGTGAAGCCTCAGCTTCCTTAAGTGGTATTGAACCTTCATTTATATATTTTGGATGTTTCCATTGTGATATGAATACAGCTATATTATCTTGTCCTAATAATTATCATTTATGTAATAAGATGGAATTATATATTGGAGTATATAGTGTTCTAAGAAAATTTTCTTTAGATGTTAATAATATCATATTACCATATTCATCAGAGAATAATCTAGGAATAGGTATATGCTGTACTGACATATAAGATGGATAGACAAATCGTTCATCAAAAAAAAAAAAAAAATAATTAAATATAATATGATATTAATTATTAGACAAAGGATTATATAATAAAAATATAATTTTTTTTTTTAATATTATAGAAAATAAAAAAATAAAAACTATTTCTTGTTATGGAAAAAAATATATATATATATATATATATATATATATATTTTTAATTGCATTATTTTTTTCGTAAAGCATTTTGTTTTTCTATTTATAATTCATTTATACACATTTGTTAATATATTAATATCTATTTTATTTATTTTATTTTATTTTTTTTTTATTATACATTCAACATCTCCTTTTACATTTCTTAAAATTAAGTATTAAAGAATATCAATAAGAACCTTTATGTTAACAAAAAAAAAAAAAAAAAAAAAAAAAAAGAAGAAAAGAAAGACAAAGGAAGAGAATATTCCTCTTTTATCATAATAAGCATGAGTAAAAATAAAAAATCTATTATTACATCATTTACTACAAAACTACAAGAAAAGGTAAAGGAAGAAAAGAAAAGCAATAACAAGATAAACAATGATGTTATGAAATTAATAAATAAAGAATTAATAATTGATTATTCTACTAATCAAAAGGTAAATGCTAAATTATTGTTAAACAAATATTTGAATGTTATTAATTATTTAATGAAAGAAAATATAAATTTAAAAAAAAAAATTGAAAATTTAAAAGTGGGCTGTATTCAAAAAAATGATATTATAGTTCATTATGAAAAAGAGTTAAAAGAAAAAAATGAAATTATTATTAAATTGAAAAAAAATATATCACCTGATATGTTACAAGAATGTGATAACACATATGATCATAAGAATTATCACGTGGAACATAATGATATCAGTTCTGATCATATACAAACAAGTAAATATATATTATCAACAAAAGGAGATAGAGACTATAACATAAGTAATAATAAAAATACTCCATATAATATAAATCATTCCCTATTTAATAAAAAGGATGAAGAAACTAATAATGATGATAACATATTTTTAAATTATGGTTATAATGAAAACATAAATTATCAAACTAATACATTTCATAATAAATATATACAACATAATGATCAGCATCATAAGAAAAATGTTTGTATGGTAAAAGATAATATCGCACCTAAAAATGAATCATCATTTAATCAAATTGTCAACCGTATTAGTAGTAATGATTATAAAAAATATTCGAGCAATAAAAATATTAATATTGGAATGAATCATGAATATATATATAATAATAATTATAATATAAGTAAATCCAATGTATCAAATAGTTGCAAAAAAAATAACAGTAAGGAAAATATAAATTTCATAAGAAACGATTCACAATATTTTTTATATAAAAATGATAATTTATCTAATGATGATAAATATATTGATGAATTGGATAATCTAATAAACAATTCAAAAAGTGTACATAATATGATAACACCAGAGCATTTAAATAAGTGCGATATACAATGTAACAATAAAGATGAAGAAAATATTATTATTTATGATTATTCTAAGGAGACCACTATTTCATCAAGTGATGGGGAACAAGAAAATGATATTTCTCAAAATTGTGATACGCAAGATCCAAAATATAAAACGAATAATGATTATACAATAAAAACAACACAAATAATTAATAATAAAATAAATGATAATAACAATAATAATGATATTTATAATGGAATGCATAAAAGTAAAGACCATATTAATAAAATCAGTTTTATGGAAGTTGATAAACGTATCATAAATAAAAAAAATGATAATGATGTAAAAACAATTACTCATGAACATGATATAATAAAAGATGACAAAACATATGATACATCATCAGAAAAAAATATTAAATTATTAGAAAAAAGTACGGAAAATGAAGAAGACGATGATAATTATGAAGATCTGGAAAATATTATGTCTACAATATTAAAGCTTCGAAAAAATGCATAAAAAAAAAAAAAAAAAAAAAAAAAAAACATATAAATATATAATAAAGTATATATCATAATTACAAATAAATTTCTTTTTTTTTTTTTTTCTTTTTAATTATCATTAATAATAGTATTGATCTAATTATATACTATATTATATTAAAAGGATCTTATATTTTTTACAACAAAAAAAATATATATAATATAAATTAATATGTATAATATATATATTATATATCTAATTATTATATCATCTTTATACATAATAATTTCATATTTAAAAAAATAAATTAATTTTATATATATATATATATATGTATATATTTTTTAACCAATAAAAATATTACATTTTACATAAAAAGCAAAAAAAAAAAAATAAAAAATATAAATTTCCTATTTAATATAATAATATATATTTTTAAAGAAAGCATAACATTTTATATTATATGGGAATTTGTTTTCCTTGGGTAACATGATAAATAAAAAAAAAATACATATAAACAGAAAATAATTTATTACATATATAATTAATAAATATATATAAATATATAATAGTCTTTCGTATAAAAAAAAAATATTATATATATATATAATAAAATACAAGCCACAAAAAGAAAGAAGAAACATTCTAATTTTATTATATATAAATATAACTAAATTTTATATTTCTTATATTTTAATAATAAAAATTTTTATTTTAAATTTAAGCTATGATAAAATTTATACTATCAAAAATAATTTCTTTTTCTTTTTCTTTTTTTTTTAATTCATCCATAAATTAATTTTATTTTAAATTTTATTTAATTTAATTTTAATTTAACATATATATAAATAAATCTTTTTTTCAAATATTTTTTTGACAATTTTTTTTTTTAACTTGTAAAAATATATTTTTATATTTTTTTAAAATATATTCTACAAGAATTTTTTTTTTTTTTTACATATATATATATATATATATTTATGTATGTATGTATATAAATATTTTTATTTAAAAAAAAAAATAATAATATATTGAAATGTCAACTTATTTTTAAATTTTAATACATACATATTATTATTTTAATTATCGTTTTAGTTGTTTTTTTTATTGTAATATATTTTGCTCTTATTTTATTCACATGTTTATATATTGTTGTGGATATTATCTTAATATTATCATATATATATATAAATTATAATACTATTATTTTTTTATTCAACTACCTAGACTATTATAGATTTAATATATATATATATATATATTTATGTATATATTTTTTTGTCCATTTGTATATTTTTTAATTGTCACATTACTCTTGTTTGATAACAATGGAATGTTTAACAAAGAAGATAAAAACCATATTTCAAAATTCTATTCAAAAATGTTTCCCTTCTATTTGTGAAGATGCTATTGTTACTTATGCCAATCTTAAATTTGGACATTTTCAATGTAATATTATATATATATATATATATTAATTTTGTTTTATTTTATTTATTTTTTTTACCTGACCCGTTCATACAGAAATATCAATGCTAGCCAAAAAAAAATTTTATTAAAATAACAAACATATTAATATAAATAAAATAATATAATAAATAAAATATATATTCTGTTATAATTATATGTAAATGTTATAATGCACGTATATATGAAATATATCTTATATATATGTGTATTTTTTTTTTTTTTTTTTTTTTTTAGGCAATAACGCTATAAATATTTATAAAAAATATGGAAAGGAATTAAAGTATGAAAATGCCCAAAAAATATCAGAATTTATAATTTCCAATATAAACGAAACTATATTTGATGAAATAAAATCGTCACCACAAGGTTTTATAACAGTGAAGTTATCAAAGGAGTATATTGAGACATCATTAAAAAAATTGTTTAATGGTAAAAATATAGATATAAGTGTAAATATAAATGATATAAAGGAAAGTAATGAAAATTATGGTAATGTATTGGTTGATTTTTCTTCACCAAATATAGCTAAAGAGATGCATGTTGGTCATTTACGATCAACTATAATAGGTGACAGTATATGTAGAGTATTTGAATTTTTAAAAATTAATACGCATCGAGTTAATCATGTAGGTGATTGGGGTACTCAATTTGGTATGATTATAAATTATATAAAAACACATTATCCGAATTTTAAAGAAGAAATGCCAGATTTAAGTAATTTAACAAGTTTATATCAGGAATCTAAAAAAATGTATGATGCCGATAAAGAATTTGAAGAATCATCCAAAGAAAATGCAATTAAATTACAAAACAATGATGAAGATTGTAAATTCATATGGAATAAATTATGTGAAAGTAGTAAAAAAGAGTTTGATAAGTTATATAAAATATTAGATATAAAATTAAAGTATGTTGGTGAATCATTCTATATACCTATGTTATCGAATGTTATGGATTTGTTAAAGGAAAATAAATTATTAATAAATATAGGAGATGCATTATGTTATCAATCAGAAAATTTTAAAGTACCATTATTTTTACAAAAATCTAATGGTGGATATGGTTATGATTCTACAGATGTAGCTGCATTGCATTATAGATTAACACAATTAAATTGCAATTGTATTATATATGTTACTGATATTGGTCAAGTAACACATTTTGAAACAATTTTTGATTTAGTTAAAAAAACGAATTGGGGAGATAAAAATGCAAAGTTAATGCATGTAGGATTTGGTTTTGTTTTAAATGAAGATAGTAAAAAATTTAAAACCCGAAGTGGAACAACTGTTAAATTGATTAATTTAATTAATGAAGGAACAGAAAGAGCAAAGCGCGACTTGTTGCAGAGAATTGAAAGAAAAAGTGAAGAAGAAAAGAGCTACTTCGAAAGTAAAAAAAAAAAAATAAATAAAAATATATATATTTTGATGTTCTATGTATGTGAGTTAATATATATATATATATATGTATATTTCATTTTTATATTTTAGATGTAGATATAGACCAATTAAGTGAATCCTTATGTGTTAGCGCCATAAAATACTTCGATTTAAAACAGCACAGAAACTCAGACTATAAATTTTCATATGATAATATGTTAAATGTAAAAGGTAATTTATAAAAAAGACATATTCCTAAATATATAAAGTGTTTAAAAAAAAAAAATTCTATATTATACATATCATATATGTATATATTTATATTTATTTATTCTTTTTTCAGGAAATACGGGTATATATATAATATATGGTTATTCAAGAATATGTTCAATTTTTAGAAAATCCACCATAAATGTGGAAGATATATCAAAAGGTTCTAAAACATATAAATACATGATATATATACACATAAATATATATATTTTGAATTTATATAAATATATAATTTCAATATAAAAAGTTGTGTAATAATAATAATATATATATATATATATATATAATATGTATGTAATATATATGTGTATATTTCATTTCTTTTTATTTTAGAGGAGTTAAGTTTAACTAACATGTACGAAATAAATTTAGGATTACATATTTTGAAATTCCCAGATATCTTTTATTATATATTAAAAAATATGCTAGTTCATAAGTAAGGAAAAAAATATATATATATATATATTTTTTTATAAATACGAAATTTCTTTCTTTTATGCATTCTTTCATTTATTCTTTTTTTTTTTTTTTTTTTTTATAGACTTGCAGAATATATGTACGATTTAACCACTACCTTTACAGCTTTTTATGAAAACTGCAAAGTTTTGAATAGTGAAAATGAAAAGTCACGATTACTTTTATGTTCAATAACGAAATCGTTATTAAAGGTATAACAAAATATATATATATATATATATATATATATATAATATATTTGTATGTATATTTTTTTTTTTTTTTTTTTTTTTTCAGTTATGTATGGAACTCTTAGGTATGAAACCCATTGAAAAATTATAAAGATAATAAAATAATATATACAAAAATAAATATGTTTATATTGAGAATAAGAAAAGAATGCAATATATATATATATATATATTACTGAAAAAAAAGGATATCATATGTATTATTATAAAAAGATAATATCATTTATTTATATATTTGTTTGTTTTTTAAATATATCTTTAAATAAAAGAACTGACACACATACATAATATATTTTAGAAAAAATATTATGAAATTTTAATATTTTAAAATTTTTAATTCATCTTATTTTCATATATTTATAAATATATTTTTTTTTTATCCTATAAATATAATATATATATATATATATATATATGTGATCAACACTTTTTTTTTTTTTTTTTTTTTTTTTCTTTTTAAT